>NC_132892.1:23708954-23966454 GCF_030463535.1 Salminus brasiliensis | reverse complement strand
TAAGTCAGTGTGAGTGGACTTGCTGTATGAGCTTATAATGATACAGTTTTACAGTGTTTTATTAGGAGTTCCCGTTCATCAAATCAAAATATGTACTATTATTAAACAGTACAAACACAGCTTAGTTCACAACCACACTCAATGTATGTAAATATGATGTTGTGTATACATAAATGAAGTTTATATCATATATAAAGTTGTTTAACCCATAAAGCCAAATGTGTCATATTAGAGCTGTCAAGCATCTTTGATAATATATATATATATATATATATATATATATATATATATATATATAATACATCATTATTACATGGTTTACATTAATTACATCACCAGAAAAACACATAAAGATCTCTAAAGTTTTAAATTACTTTAGTAAAATTGGAAAGGCAATTTAAGAGTACAAGGGGTTAAACACATGCGTTTCATATATTTTAGTTTAAAAACTGCTTTGAGAAATCAATTCCGGATGCATTAAAAAAATAAAATAAACATAAATTAAAAGTAATACATCCGAAGTGTTATTTAATTTCTTCCAAGTAATAATAATTAGTAACCAGGTCCAGTAGACACTCAAATAAACTGGAAATTATTTCAGGAAATTATTTTTATGGTTCGGGCTTAAAACACAGCGCGCTGTTAAGAACATGTATTTTCTGTCCCTTTATTAATTTGTTTATTATTTCCCACGGTGGCTTGACTGTGCTTTTCACGGTGGAACAAAAGGCTAGGAACCATTGGCCTGGTCCTCGTTTCACAGTGGGCCGTATTTTCACTCCGCCGTGTATTTTTTTCCCGCTCCGTTTCCAACCGCGGCCGCCTTTTCGGCGGGGTTGTGTTAAAATGGCGAGCCGATGGCGGCATAGCGAGAGCGTACAGGACTAAGTCAGACTCCTTAGACCCCCACACATCCTTTCCGACATCCAGAAAACGGGCAGGATGGCAGCTCTGGATCAGAAGTCGCCCAATGTGCTTCTGCAGAGCCTGTGCTGCAGGATCACGGGCAAGAGCGAAGGTAACGAGAAGCAGAGCTGGGGAGCTAAGCTACGTTCACTAGCCAGCGTTTATCACACTACAGCTGTCTGCAATCACACGGCTGATTAATGCTCAATGTGTGTGGGTCGCTTTTGTCATCCTCACCTGAACCACGTTTATTAGCTGTCTGACCAACCTAACGCTGTCCAACCACGAATAACCGGAGCAGGACTGACAAGTGAGCATCCTTACTAGTGCTACAGCCCTGTGTTACATGAGCAGCAGCACAGTCCTTCAGCCTCCACAGACAGTGCCGTCATTAGAGAAGGCTTAAATAGCCAGGAACCTGTTAGAAAGTAGAATTGGATTGTCTAATCGCCATAATCGCCAGCATGTCCATATCTTGATCACCTAAGCTCGTCTAAGCTAGCTCAGATAGCCGGACTGAATTAGAGATGGAGCTCAGATACAGTGACATGGCGAGTCGAGGCTTCCGTTTCTGCATGCCTTGCTTTGAATGGAGTGCTAGACGATGGAGCCTGCATTGCTTAGGCCGGTGCTGTACTCGCAGTCCAACCCGTTGCTCCTGTCAGTAGCTGTATGACTTATACCTCAAGTGTCCAAAAGTATCCAGACCCACCGTCTAACTAGTGACTTCGGGCCTCTTAGACTGTCACAGCTTGTGTAGTCTCTATAGTGCAGCATTGTCAATAGATTGGGATGGTCTGGAGGAACTGAGTCTAATGTCGCCATGCCCATCACCGAGCATCACCTAGAGGAACTGTGTTTTCTGGAGAGCTGGTGCTCCATCCTCCATAGAAAAGCATTGTCAATAAAATGATGATGTTCTGGACTAACAGCACCTGGGCCTGGTTTTGCTTCTGAAGAGGGGACACTCACACATCCACTGCCTTCGCCAAAGAAAAGCATTGTGAATTGAATGGGGTGATCTGGTGCAAAAGTACCTGGACTTGGTTTTACTATGCCCATTGCCAGGCATCACCTAGAGGAACTGGGCTGTGGAGCAGAGGACCTGTGCTCTGTGGAGAGCTGGTACTTCATCCACCACCTTCTCTAAAGAAAAGCATTGCCAACATAATGGGGTGCTCAGGGCCAACTGCACCTGAGCCTGATGTCACTATGCCCAATGCTAAGCATCATAGAGAGGGACTATTGGAGGGGTTCCTTTGGAGCAGAGGAACTGTGTTCTCTGAATTGATGAGGCTCTATCCAGTACTTTTGGGATGAGCTCGAGTGGGGTTTGTGATCCATAACTGATCATCCAACATCAGTACCTGAATTCACTAATGCTCTTCTGCCTAAATGCAATCTGAGCCTTGTTCACTTTCATTACAAGGCCTTTCCCGATGATTAGAGACTGGTACTCCAGCAAAATTGAGACAAACTCCTTATTAGTACCCTTGACTTTGGAAGAAGCATTGGATGAGCAGATGTCTACAAACTTTGTCATATATTGACTTCAAGCTAGCTCCATAATTGCATTACAAGTTGTCAGTTTCCATACAGAAGAGTATGTTTTGCCTTATAGGCTATTGTATGTCAGCAGTAAAGAGATTTCTGCTCTGAAAGCTCTTCAGTAATATGACCCTCCTCAGAAAATGAGGTAAAAACGATTAGATAAATGCCTGAAGGATAAATATAGACCCTATATATGGCCCTTAATTTAACATTATAGAGAGCAGTATTGATTACGTTAGCTGTGTCTGCTCATTGGACATGGTGTCTGCCTTTATACTGCTATTCTTAATTTTCCTCCCCGTGTGCAGGGTATCTTTGAAAGTGGGCTTTATGGTTAAAAAAAAAAAGGCGGGGGTCCTGTTGGGATGTACGACGCATGCACCACTGAATTCACTGACCTTCTTTTTCCAGCTGATGTGGCGCACCAGTTTCAGTATGCTGTGCGGGTCATCGGAAGTAATTACGCCCCCACCATTGAGCGGGATGAGTTCCTGGTGTCCGAGAAGATAAAAAAAGAATGTAAGTGGAATGGAGATGGGTTAACTTCCTGTGTTGTTTTTTTCAGCATTATTCACAGAGCACTCCACAAAAGCATTTCATCCCTATTCTGCCATTTGAGGCCTAATAGGCACCTCAGCCTCAAATGTCAAATCTGATTGCGCACAGATTATTGAGAACATGAAGAGGGGACTGGGCAGGTCTAATCATAGATTATGTTCTCAATATAACTAAATCTCCTTCAAAACTGCTCTTTGGACTCAGGTTTGTTTGATTTCTCTTTCTAGTATTAAAGCAGAGGAGGGAGGCAGATGCAGCTCTGTTCTCCGAGCTCCACCGAAAACTCCAGACCCAGGTCAGTATCAGACTCATAAGAGCTTAGTAGCCATTGCATCATATGCAAGATATTTGTAGTTATTTTTGTACTACATATTAGTGGCAGGCAATAAGCAATGTAGTATCTTTAAATAACATCATGATTAGCGCTGCTAGAGCTGGGCAATGTGATGATATTTTATTCTTGATCAATTTTATCATCATGAAACACAATATGCTAAGCATATATTCTAAGCATATGGAGGCTATTGTTAACATTGATCAGCTGCACATTTCATTACAAACAGTGTAATTAGACTGGTTTAATTGGATGAAGGGCAGCAGATGTTAGAAGATAAAAATCACAGTACTCAGTATGGGAGAGTATCTGAATAGTCCCAGCCCTACTGCTGTGTTTGTATTATTGACTTCTATTTTGACACGGTCTGACTGGAGCCACAATATCGTTGAACCGCCTCTGCTCGTAACCGGCAAGATGACTTAAAAAGGGGCAGGACTTTGACCCTGTTCACACCTGGTCTCCTCGTGTAACTAGTATCTGGGTTGTATCTTGATGAGATTTTAGCTACATGCATTTACACTGGGTGGGCAAATGCGTCTCTGCTTAGTCTGACTGAATTCTGGTCGATGTAGGGGTGGAATATGCAGATTTACTGTTGAGTGGCAGTTCCTACTGGCGTTTCGGTTGTACTGGTAGGGGTTTGGTTGTGAAATGTTGTCTGAGTGATCGGATTTATATCTGGTTTAAATGCGTCTTGGCTGTTTTTACACTTGCATTTTATGTAGCTTTGCCCGATCGACGCATGAAGAGACCAGGTGCAAACAAGCTCATTGTCTTCAGGGTCTTCAAGGATCATGATACGGTTGCTGGACTTAACATCTTTCCTATAGTTTTCTATAGGGGGGATCTACAGTCCTACTGTTGCTTTGTATAGATTTTACCAGTGTTTTTACAAGCAGTGTTTGAAAAGCTTTGTGTCGCGTTGATGTTCTTAAATGTCATTGCGACATTTATGAATCTCTTAGTACTTTAAACTGTATTTTGTATCCTCTTTTTGTTTCTACCTCGAGCAGGGGGTGCTGAAACACAGGTGGTCCATCCTATATTTGCTGCTCAGCCTTTGTGAGGACCCAAGGAAGCCGTCCAGCCGAGTATGTATAGTAATATAATTGTCTCTATTTTTATTGTTTAAGCATATTTGAGACTTTTTATGAACATTTTTAGAGCTAAGAGATTAAAAGATTGGTGTATGCAAGTGCCATAAAACACTGAAACCCAGTGGACTGATGGATAATTAGTGTGATTTCATTGTAGGGGGACGATGAGACTTAAAAGGGCTAGCTACAATCTTCAGCTTGACTTTATTTAGAAAATGAACTTGAAATTAAACAGTTACAACAACACTGTTTATCACCCTGATCCTCTAAGATTCTCTAAGGATGCCTAAAGGCCCATTACCAATGCAGCAATTTGCAGTAATTACTAATTTCCCCCAACAATCTAGCAATGCCTGAACAACTCTTGACTTTGACAACTTTAAAGCGTGTGCATACATAATGACCCAGCATGCCACCATACACATAGCATGTGGTGAACTCCTTTCCCCTCTCCACAGGTGGGTAGCTATGGCGCCGTCTTTGCCCAGGCTTTGCCACGCGATGCCCACTCCACGCCGTTCTACTATGCCCGCCCACAGAGCCTGTCCCTCAGCTACCCCGAACGCTCTGTGCTGGCTGCCCACAACGCTTCCAGCATGGGCACCAGTGGCATCAGCAGCTTGGGGGTGTATCCAGTCAATGGACCTGGCCCAAGTCCTCAGTCTCTGCTTACCGGGTGAGCCAATCTGTAACCAAACAAAGGTTGCATAGCTAATTTTAGCACTTGCAGCTATCTTGATCTTCTGATGACAGTGTGTCCTACAGTGTCAGAAGTCTGTTTAGAGTTACGTAACCTGTGTGATGATTTAGGCATGATACTAAGGTTGCGTGATACTAATTCATGGGCTCAAGGCAGGTTTGGGACGTGTGTTCCATAGGTGCAGGTTTTTGACTTAGCCTCGTTTGTATGTGTTCTATGCTCAAAGTATGGGTATTCTTTGTCCACGAGTGTACATCATTTGTAAACTACTTGTTGAGGTGCCTTATGGGAAACCCAAATGTAATGTAGTATATACTGAATAATCAACAGGGGCCCTAGAATGTATCCTTGGTGGATTTGGTGTGTCTAGCCATCCTACTTGTCTACTACTGCTGTTAGTGACAGACTAACTCCGGCCTTCTAAATAAGACTTATACTTTAATTACTTTTTTGTTTGTTTTTGTTTTGTTTGAACACCTTTTGTGTGCAAATCCAGTGTTGCCATTTCAGTCCACTACATAGGACATCATTTTTGCTCTGGAAGTTCTGTAATGCACAGTATCACAAAGTTAGTCATTTAGAATTTAAAGTATGTGATTTGCTTCGGGATGTAAGCCTGCGGATACTCTTTTAGGCTCTTCTTCGTGTGGACCATATTTCCTCTGTCTGTGACTTGTTTGTGTTGTGTCTGACTTATTTGTGGCCTGACTTTTAATTGCACTGTAAGCACTGAATTATTAACACCTCCCCCATCAACCACAAGGTCCCCGGCTATTTAAAGCACGGTTGTATGTTCTCAAGGCCTGGACCCAATAAATGGCCGAGTTCTTATAAATGGTAAATCTGTCAGGCTCTAAGCATCACCGTGTTGCTGGAATTTCAGCGTCGTTCTTCAGTGTCACTCTTCACTGGTTAAAATGGGCCGTTAGAAGGTAATTAGTGTGTTCTCCTGGGCTTTGCTAATGGAATTATAATGTCATTGCTTTAGAGGAGAGTGTTGTTTTCAATGTGTTTGTCCTTAGTAAAAAGATGAATATTGCATTTTTATGTTCTGAAAAGCTTTTAGAAGGTAGGTTTCCTTTAAGAAGAGTAGAGTTATGTCTTGATGAGCTTTTTTAAAGCCACGAGAATGCCTCACCTCTCACACTGTATAATAGGGTCATTTATTTATTTATTTATTTATTTATTTTACCTACTTTTTTTTACTTTATATATATATATATATATATATATATATATATATATATATATATATATATATATATATACACATACTACTCATATTACAACTAATACTCATTTTATTAATACTACTATTCCTGCTTATACCACTATTAATAATGGCTTCTTCTAATATTTCTGATACTACTACTTATATTAACTTTCTATTAATACCACTAGTTTTACTAATACTACTCATATTACTGCTAATACTTGTAGTACTACCTCTAATGCTTATATTAATACTACTATTAATACTATGACTTCTACTAATACTTCTTTTACTACTTTTACTAATAGTACTACTTATAATACTTCTATTAATACTACTATTACTACTAATACTTCTGGTTCTACTATTTTTACTAAACTAATGCTACTAATACTACTGCCATTAGTACTTTTAGTACTACTAGTTCTACTTGTACTGCTACTTCTAGTAATACTACTATTATTACTCCTAAAACTATTATTTATAATTGTTTACCACTTTTCTGGTCACTGGATGCTTCCATGTGTATTATGTGATCATTATAGAGTGTTGAGGAAGACTCTTAGTGTCTCCACACTTTTGACTGGTTCTGTTTATTGGCATGCACTGTTTTAATGGACGTCTAGGGCCTGTGTGCAGTGCTGGACTTGTTTATTAAGAAAGTGTGAAACTTTTGTGTCCGTCTCTGTGTTTGTGTTGTTAGCCCTGGTGCCCAGCCCATAGCTGACCCTTCAAGAGGCTCTCGTCTGGCCTGGGCTCTCCCGGTCTCCGGCTCTCCATCCGGTCCCAGTCCTCCTACCTCACGCCCCCCTGCAGGCCCTGCCTCTGCCCCACCAGTCAGACCCCTTCACAGACAGAGGCGGGATGGCGACGGCAGTGGTGAGTCCTTTATCAAAGCAACTTCTATAGAACGTAGTTCTGTAAATGCTCAATCGACTGTTTAGTTGATCAGCTGATCGAACCACTAAGCCTTCAGTGTCACTTTGATCCTGTCCCAGTGCCTCCATCATTTAAAGTCTCTGTTCAGTCCGGTTTCTGATTCAGCATTGGTTCACCAAAGCGATGTGATCTGTATCGCTCCCAGCACTTTCTGAAGTGTGTTCTGCTCAGTCGGAATGACCTTGTGTTTTATATGAGCATTATTAGCCCATTATAGAGTGCAATGCATCTGCTTGTCTCCACAAGCCACGTTGTAAACGACTAATTGACTTAGTTGGCTGATCATTGCAGCTCAAATGGTGCAGTAATGTAAATCTGGCTGATATTCAGAACTTTCATTAACATTGACTTTGCAAACAGTGCGAAGTGTAAATATTTTACTCCGATAGACAGCACTTACTCATTACCTCCATTGTTAAACTGTAACAAGTAACTTGTTTCGTTTCTGATTCATTATCGCATAGTTAGTTGTGACCTCGCAGTTTGATTGGCTGAGATGCTTTGTATGAGTGCAGTATGAATCATGGTCATTTCTCTGAACACACTTGAAATAGGGATGCATCGGTACACAAAAGTAACTGTTCAGTTCACACTGTGGTTTGGACCTCACAGTTTAGAACAAACGGACAAAAGTAACAACAAAGGCCCTAGGTTTCTCTTCATCTATTTTAAAGCAACATTATGTGAGAATTGGCATTTCTTGCTCTTAGTGTTCCCCCTACAGTCAGGAAGTGAAATGTACGCTTTAGGCTGCCATCGAGAGCTGCTTTTCACATGCGTGAAAGCTGAGAGATGTGTTCCGTGCACTGGCACAGTGAGTTTATTGAGCTGTAATCATCTAGTGAGACAGCCAAGGATACCTGTGTATCATCAGCATAACTATGGTGCTCAGTGTTGCTCTTCTGGATTTGGCCCAAAGGAAACCTATACGGATTAAACAAAAGGGGCACAAGACCTGATCAATGGAGGAATTTGCATGTCGTAGCCATTGTGTTTCTCTCTAGCTCTCTCGATATATAAAATATATATAAAATAAATACCAATATAAAATATAATATAATAGTGTGTCTCTATATGTAAGACCAACATTATATGAGAATTGGCATTTCTTGCACTATTGCACCCCCTGGAATTCGTGCTTTGATCCACCCCCGAAGGACATACTGTACATGCATTTCTGGACAAGCTAAACAATACAGAAGTAATTTAAAGTGAAAAACATGTGGAATGACAAAGAAGATATATACACATACACACACATACATATACACACAAATATGATAACACAACACTATGCCTTTTTTCACATGCTCTATCCTAACCGCCAGTAACATACTTCAGTTTCTGCCAATGAGGGGGGGGCCAAAAGAATAGTCAGTGCAATAGTTCATGTTCATGTTCAGTATCTGAGTGAGTAAGATTTTGGTTCTAAATTGACTTTGCCGTTTAGCTTCTACCTCCAGCCCAGAAGCCTACATTATAATGTAAATCCCATTATTACAGTCATCTCTTTTGCAGTGTGATGTGCAGAGTGATCTTTTGATTTCATGTGACCTGGCTAAAGGCAGCTTTCAGTCATGAGTGCCTGAAACAGAGGTCCCACAAATCAAGAAAAAAACCACTCCCTCTCTTAAGCTTCTTCAACTGATCCTGGCTCTGTATGAGAAAGTGGAGGCTTGAGGATGCCTTCTAGCTCATGCAGCGCCGTAGAATTGCATGCAGGGTGAACGATATTTGGAGGGAAAAGGTCATATTGAGAATTGATATTTTAGGTTTGTGCATGAAATATTGAGATATTTAGAAAAACAATTAAGTGCCAATAATTAGTGTCGAGAAACTACTCCCAAATGGAGCCAATTGTCACAGTAATGAAAAAGGTGTGTGTTTAGGGGTGAAATCGTAAGTCTGTGTATTTCAGTATTCTGGTTATAATGATGACTTCAGTATAATGTTATCAGTTTTGTTATCAACACTATATTTATCACGATAACAAAACATATCCAGATATGCTAAAATATGGTCATGTTACCCACCCCTAACTGCACAGAGCATTGTACTCAATTGCACAATGTTGCAATATGATCCTCTTCATACATATTCAACCTGATATCATAATCCAGAGGTCAGCACAATAACCAGAATACTGAGACACAAATAATAATCTATTTTGTACTGAAACACTTTCTCTGTACTGGATTTAACGTGAATCTGTATGGAGGGTCACTGTGTTCTAGTGTTGTCTTCGGTGCCTCATCATGTCTTTCTGATTGATGCGGTAGAAAAGTTGAAAATCCAGTCAGCCTAAGGGCACCGTTCTCCCATGACTCCCAACCGGACAGATAGATGAGCATGACCTTTGCAACTTTATAACTTATGTCTCGCTTTCTTGCCCCCCCACCTTTCTCTCGCACATGCTCTTTCACTCTCAGCTGAAATCAGTGAGGCTGCTCTTGTGCGAGACATCCTATACGTCTTCCAGGGGATCGACGGCAAATTCATTAAGATGTGCAGTCCAGAGAACTGCTACAAAATCGACTTGAAGGTAAATTCATTATTGTTTGCACGCCGTGCGATTTTTTTGACAGATGTCCAAACTGTCTGTCTGAATGTTTCACAGCTGTCTCTGCAGCAAGTTACTAGGCACCGCAGCACAGGGATCTCTGGAGGTAACTATTTCCGAACTAGTTGGTTTCACATTCTCTGACTGGCCAGTGTTTTGTTGCGCAATCTAAGCTAATATACAGTTCATCATTACAAGGTAGCGGAGTGAGCTGTAAATTTAGCTGCTTGGATAGAGGCATTTTCGCACTGGCACGTTTTGGTTCGGTTAAATCGTGTGTGTGGTAGTGTGTGTGTGTGTGTGGTA
Source organism: Salminus brasiliensis (assembly GCF_030463535.1). Lineage (NCBI taxonomy): Eukaryota > Metazoa > Chordata > Actinopteri > Characiformes > Bryconidae > Salminus > Salminus brasiliensis. The sequence continues at coordinate 23,956,287 of NC_132892.1, read as the reverse complement.
GTGTGTGTGTGTGTGTGTGTGTGGTAGTGTGTGTGTGTGTGTGTGTGTGGTAGTGTGTGTGTGTGTGTGTGTGTGGTAGTGTGTGTGTGTGTGTGGTAGTGTGTGTGTGTGGTAGTGTACAGATCTTCAGAAATGAAGATCCAGAAACCAGTAAATGCTTTCCACACTGATGGATCTGAGGTCAGTAGTAATATGCAAAGACAGGAGCAACACACACATACACATCTGTCTCTTCCATAATGCCCCTAGATAAAAATAGGCTGTTCAATGAGTGCATGGTCCGCTCTCTAGAGGCAGTCCTCAGGGCTCCAGCAGGAACTGATTTGGTCCACTCTCTGTTTCTAAATCTATGCTTTCAGTGTTGGTTTTGGGAACCTACCACGACTAAAACATCTGTCAGTTCTGTCGTTCCTTTAGTGAAAATTACTTAAGGGAAAGTTTTGTTTGTGCAAAAAAAAAAAAAAAAAAAAAAAAAAAATCATGTCCCTGGTTCGATTCCAGCTGATGCCACAGCCATCCGTGGCTGAGAATCGCAGAGAGCGCGGTTGGCCTCATAGATGGCCATCCCTCTGCCTCCATCACTTTGGAAAATGCTTGCCCGTGAAGGCGCCTGTTGATATCAGTCAATGTTCCCCTCCAAGCGTGTTCAGCTGTGCTCAGCCTCCTAGCACTGGTAGCAGTATGTGATGGAGAATTGGAATCTACAGTTAAATTTGGGTGGAAATTAATAAAATCTTTTATTATTAGTGTTAAAATATAACATAATATACATCATGTAATAAAATAACTAAAAAGCAGTGTCATTTGTTAAGGCATTATTTAGTCTCAAAGTCCAATATCAAATTTGAGCTTTTGTGATATGCTGTGAAAACCTTTCAGTCTGTCTCGAACTGTTTGAAAAAATGATGATAAACGAATGTGATGTACTGTATTTCATTATTTTCATTATCAAATTATGATAATGCAGATATATGATGATGACAATGATGATAATGCAGTCAGCTGGCCTGGAGATCCTGTCCTATCATAACCTCACACACAATTTAAAAAAAAAAAAAAAAAAAAAAAAAAAGCCACTGTGAAGGTCAACCCTTAACCGTAGATCTTTGGTCTCCTGGATAGATGAATTTTTTAACAGGGCTCCCAGTGGTGCCCCAGTGCTAATCTCTCTTTCTCTCACACACACATGCACAGAAAAGATGCTTGCTCAACAGTGAACCCACTGCTTTTCATATTAGGGCTGTTGTTTTGGCAAGAATCTGGCAATACAATATGTATGATGAGGCAGGATTCAATATATTGTGATACTGTAAGAAATAAATTAGAGGAAAACTGTCATAGTATAAAAACACTGATAGACAAGTTTACTTTTTATCCAATCAGAACAGTGGGTTCTGAAGCCAGAGTACAACCCTGCAATGTAGTGGTTGGTGTTACTTAAGAATCAATACAGTATTGCACATCATAAAATCACAATACTTCAGAATATCTGTTTTTATGCATTATGCCCCTAATTCACATACATTCACTCTACTGAGTTAAATACTGTGACGGCTAATGCTGCAAATTGAAGTCTGGAGGTTGAGTGGCTCCAGATGCCTACAAAAATGATCCCTTCAGAAGGCCAAAGATAGACGGTTGAACTGCACTGTTTGTTAATCGCTCCGGTCACTGTCTGTGAGGAGTTAGGTGTGTTGTAACCTAAAGTTTCCAAAACTAGATTTAGTACTGCATCAGTTTGAACATAGATTCCCTAAAACTGGATTTAGAACTGCGTCAGGACTAACCGAGAGTCCGCTAAAACTGGATTCGGTACCGCGTCAGGACTAACCGGCCGTCCGCTAAAACTGGATTCGGTACTGCGTCAGGACTAACCGAGAGTCCGTTAAAACTGGATTCGGTACTGCGTCAGGACTAACCGAGAGTCCGTTAAAACTGGATTCGGTACTGCGTCAGGACTAACCGGCAGTCCGTTAAAACTGGATTGGGTACTGCGTCAGGACTAAACTATTACATCCAGTTTAACCATGTTCTCCTAATTAGCTTCAGCTGTTTTAGGCTTTTATCTGCTCCAATTTGGGGTAGGAAATGTGAATTTGGTCACTTGAAAAATAACATTTGGTTAGAGAAAAACTGACCATCTAACTTCTCACGCTAATGTAATGTCTCTCGCTTGCCCTCTCTCTCTCACGCACTGTGTCTGACCGTATTCTCTCCCTTAAGGCGTTGTTCTAAGTGAATGCCCCTGCAAAGCTAAATGACCCTTTTTTAAGAGAGATTTTCAAGCATTAAAAGATTTCTGAACATTTAAGTGGAGGGGGGAAGCATTCTAGTGGTGAACAGAACTAATGCAGCATTAGTGATAAAGGGCAGAAGAAATGTCAGCCTATTATATGAGAGAAATCTGTTCTTTAGACCAGCTGCAGCCCATAGCCACAGGCCTGAGAGAGAAATGTGGGGAATTATTCAGTTGATTTCCCCTTTTACTTTCTCTCTGTTACACACACACACACACACACAATTGCACTTACACAAGCAGCAAGGACAGTAAAAGCAGATGGCACCCGTCTGATTTACTGTAACTGTAGAGTTGTTATATAATCCTGTGCTTTTTCTGCTCATGTTTTTATTTTTGATGGATTTAAACTGGGACCTGTATTGGGTTTTAAAGGCTTATAAGTCAGTCTGGCGAAATTATAGACACTGATGTGTCTGAGAGTGTACGAATAGTCAAACTTTAACAATTCAAATATCTGCAGTGCCTTCAAATCTCTTAAAACGTGCTTGGAGGTCCATACTATAATGTAGCTGGTTGGCTAGTTGGCATCCTGTGGCGTGACAATGCTGTGTGTGATCGACAAGTGTGGGTGTGTGTCGTGTTGTGCGGTGGCGTAACCCCAAGTATTATGTGCTGGACTGTATCTGGTATTTTACTTTACTGTGCACCCATTACTGACACAGGCATTTTGTTGCACTGGACATCTAATCTCCATAGAATAGCACTGCCAATATAACCGGACCCTCTGGTGAAGCCACGGCTACATATTAGACCAGTGATTTATATACATCATGTGTAAACACACCGGGGAAAGTCGTTAATGTCTGTTGAGGAGTTGCAGGCGCTCTAGTCACAGGCACAAGCATTTCGGGTATAAAGAAAAGCTGGTAAATATAATTTGGGAAACATTTAATGAATGTTTGTGTTTAGTACAGTATAACTGTACATGTCTGTATATCGTTTTTGATGAAGTCTGTGATCAGTTGTTTGTTGTGTTACTCTGCAGGTGCCATTATGCAAGTCTTTACGGGACACCAGTAGCCGCCTGGCAGAGCTCGGCTGGCTTCACAATAAAGTCAGGAAGTACACGGACTCTCGCAGTCTGGACCGAGCCTTCGGATTGGTTGGGCAGGTATGGGAGATGTCACACTATGTTTAAAGCCGCCAGTATTGAATAGAAATACAACTCATTATGTAATTAACTGTAATTGGATTCTGTAATGTTAATGATCAGGCATAACATTTAAAACCTCATTGATTAGCTGGTTACAATGGTGTCAAGAGGTGGGATCTATCAGGCAGCATATTAGGTGATGTGTTGGAAGCAGGACAAATGGGCAAACATAAGGATCTGGCCCGTGTTATCTCCAAAACATCAGGCCGGTCTTGTGGTGTAGGTATTTTCTGGTGTACATTGGTCAGTATCTACTAAAAGTGGTCCAAGGAAGGACAACCGGTGTACAGATAACAGAATGAAGGTCACTGCTGAGCGTCACACAGAAAAACTACTGTAGCACAAATTGATGAAAAAGCTAATGCTGGCTAGGTCTTGTGGAGTCCATCCCTGTTTTGGCAAGACAAGTGGCAACTATGCAATATAAGCCTAATGGTGTTTTTCTTATGGCTAAATGGTGTATATCAAAATAGCAACAATAATCTTTAAGCTCTAAGAGCTAATAGAGTTAAGGTGTTATGCTGTGTGTGATCCCAGCATTGATAAATAATTCAGTTGTAATGTAGTTTTCTGATCTCTGCTGTTTTCCCTTTTAACCCTTTCCTCCTCCTCTCTTCTCTCCCTCAGAGTTTTTGTGCATCGCTCCACCAGGAGCTGAAGGAATATTACAGACTGTTGTCAGTACTGCACGCACAGGTAAGAGAAGACTTAAGAACAACGGTCTCTAAGCATCAAGCCAGAAATACAATCACAAATGGAAAATATAAATATGATATGGTAAGCAAATACAATTGGGGTTAAGTCACAATAACAACTTGGCATCAAATGTAGCGGTCACTTCCAACCACAGTCGAAACAGAAAACATAGATACGACACAGGAAAATGAATAAAGCTGCATCCAGATATATAGGCATATATTAAATGCAGGGATGCTGTGAGCTTATTCAGTATTGCCCCCTAAACTCTGTTTATAAGCCCAACCTTCATTCGTTTCATGGACCTAAAATATAATCCTGTGGGACTCCATGAACCCTGTGGGTCTGTACTGGGAAGCTGAATGGTCATATGCAATGGTTTGCTGTAGGATTAATAAGTGAACCAGTAACCTACGGTTAAAAAAATGAAAGCAGCAGGGCTCTCCCTACAGTTGCGGAGTGTAATTCCCTTTTACTTCTCTACAGTAAATGCAAATCATGCTCTTATGGACAGCTGTACACATGCATTTGTTGGCAAGATAAGAGATGCAGAACTGCCATCTGAAGTGAAAGAAGCATGAGGAGGTGGAGTAACATTACACAGATATGACTGTGGATATGGAGCATCCCACAGTTCTGGCAAGAGGTCTCGTGCAGCTCAACCAAAGTTAGATCAGCAGCGTTCCAGACCCAGAGTGCCATTCTTCCTATTTGGTAAAACTTGGTAGTCCTCGTTATACAGGGAAGGAATGTGTTACTGTGCCGCTGTTTGCTGTAACAATCGCTGTAAATCTGCTGATGCATTTCATGAGTTTTGCAACAGTTTTTGCAAGCTGATATCAAGAACGGTGGTGATATGCAAATGAGTCCTTTTATAAATTCTTAGTGTTTTTTGAGTATCTTGACAATTTACCAGCCAATACAAGTGTTTTTGTGTAGCAATGAATCCTAACTTATTTATTTATTTTTTTAAAGGGATCCTTTTTTATTTTCATAAAGGGAGCCAGGCAACTTTAAATTTACTTCAGTCCCACAGTGCTATAAAAAAAATCCTGGATTAGTGTGCATGGAATTTAATTACAGCTTTTTTTGTGAGATGCCACACAAAGCTGTGGAGCAGTGGAATGGTGCTCTCTGGAATGATGGATGGCGCTTCAGCCAATACTTTTGGGATGAGTGGGGGTTTTTGTGGGGTTTTGACCTCATTAATGCTCTTGACATCTTCACAGCAATGCTCCAGAATCTAGTAGAAAGCTTTCCCTGCACATTAGAGACAGGATAAACTCTTTTTAGTAACCATGGTTTGGGAAGAAAACAATAAATAAGCAGCTGTCCCAATACTTTTGTCAATATAGTATACTTGAGTCTGACACTTTGCTGTGTGTGTGTGTGTGTGTGTCTAGTTGCAGGTAGAAGATGACCAAGGGGTGAATGTTGGGGTGGACAGCACTCTCACCCTAAGAAGGCTGCTTGTGTGGACCTACGACCCTAAAATTCGACTCAAGACCCTCGCAGCTCTGGTGGACTATTGCCAAGGTCAGCAGTCCATCACATTCTACCCCATTTGTTTTCGTCATTTACCCATCATCTTCTAGGATGGTTAAGACTTCACCCTCATTTATCATTCATTTCTTCATCCATTTATCTATTTTCTTTCTTCATTCTGTCTCTCAGGGCGTAAAGGTGGGGAGTTGGCGTCGGCGGTCCATGCATATGGTAAGACCGGTGACCCCCACATGAGGGCACTAGTTCAGCACATCCTGGGCCTGGTGTCGCACCCCATCCTCAACTTCCTCTACCGCTGGATCTATGACGGAGAACTGGAGGACACTTACCATGAGGTCAGAGCTTACATACATGTCTCTTGGTCTGGGATCTACCCTAGCTTTGGTACTCACTGGCTCTGTGTGATGCGTTGAAGAGCTGCTGTTCCTTCAGCTTTTCCAGTCTGCTTAGTTGTAGACAATGAGGCTGTAAAGTCATTCAGTATGAGCTGTTTTCCAGTACAACACCCAACCAAACACATAGGAGACCACCGGAGCCACTTGTCATCATCCTTGCAATCACCTAAGAGACCATAGCAACACCACAGCACCCACATAACAATACTACGATATAGCAACCACCACAACAACCACCTGGAATACCATAGCAACTACATGGCCTTTGTCAGTTTTTTAACTGACAGTTTTTTAACTTCCTTTTTCCCCCCCCTCAGTCATTACTGAAACTATTGTACTTTGTCCTCTGCAGACACACACACACACACACACACACACACACACAGCATCAGCGCTTTATCATGCAGTAGAGTGGGACATTAATGATGTTGTAGCAGGCTTATGATTGGGGGGGTGGTGGCTGTACTGGAGCTGCTGATGGTGCAGTCTGCCGGGGCCGAGAAGTTAACAAGCTTTCAGTTTTACCCACAGTCGTTATTCTTACAGTGGGGCATTTTAATGTCAGGCCATAATGAAGATAACCTGAAGAACCTTTCATTTGTTCAATAGCCCCACTCCCCATCTCTGTAATTCCTCTTTGGCCATGTGAGTATTATTGCAAGGTCAAGTAGGCCATGTCTGGTTGTAGCGCTGACCTGTGGATTAATGGCACGCATTGATTTGCCATTACGAAGTTGCAAGGACACTGCATCGCTGTCTGTGTTGAAATTTAGTTAGCTGGGAGTTCCGCTTGGTGCTGAATTTCAGCGAAGAAACGATCAGGAAAGGTACAGATGGACGATATGAGCTAGAACTTAGTTCATTAGTGTACTTTTAGAGTGTTTTGCTGTTTTTTTCCTAATTGCTTCTTTCATTAGAATTCCTGGCTCTTACTCAATTTTGTTTGTCAATTTTGACACTGAAACTGGCATTAAGCATTGATCATGCCTTTGCTTATTAACATGTCATTTATTTATTTATTTTATTATTGATTTTTTGACCCCTATTCCCCAGCTTGCTCTTTAGGATTCTTGCTCAATAGAAAAATGCATTTCTCTGACAAACTAACATATTGGCATGTCGTTCACTGAGTAGAAAACATCTTGTGTAACAGGCCAGTGCTGTAAGAGATTTGCATTTTTTAAATGGTGTGAAGAATTAATGTGTGTGTGTGTGTGTGTGTGTCTTTCTCTGCAGTTCTTTGTTGCATCTGATCCAACAGTAAAGACGGACAGGTTGTGGCATGATAAATACTCCCTGAGAAAGTCTATGATCCCTTCCTTTATCACCATGGACCAAGCCAGAAAGGTACAGTACTTTATACAACTTCTAATACACACACAACCATGCAGATACACTGTACACACCATTACACTCTGTCTGGATGCTTATATTAACGTCAGGTCTGATATTAACATTTGTAAAACTTTGGGTTGTTATCCTGGGGTTCTATTATGTGAGCAAAACATTGAATTTGCTCTTTCTTTTAAAATGTGAATTTCTTTTTTTTTAATCATTATTTGATCGGAGTAGCCCACTACTCATGCACATCCATTATCCATGAATCAAAACGTCCAGATTTTATTCAGTGACTGCACGGGATAAATAAAATGCAACACATTTGAACAGGTATGATGACGATATTAGTCCACATTGCTCATGTCTTGTTACAAGAAGCCTAGAAAGAAAACTAACCTAATAAATCGCAAACCTCGTATTTTCCACCCTCAAATCTCAACGTGTGACCAAAACAGATGCTGAAGACAAACACCCAGCAGCTTAATCCCCTTAAACCCAGGGTTTGTTCCATTTTTCATCCTAATGTAGAAACTATTGTAAAATTATTTGCCAACCGTTTTGGTCTTGTGGCGTTCCACAGGGGTGTTTTTACGGCCTATGAAACTGTTGTTAAATATGCTGGCAGTGTAGTTGTGAGGAACTGAAGTGTGGGCTTGCATAAAGAGTCTAAGGAGTAAAACGGCCAATAGAGTTAGTAGTTGTGCTGTAAAGATCGCAGCCTCAGGGCTGTTTTACAGTAAATGCAGTGGAAAGCAGCTGTACACTTGCACAGCTAATGATTCCAGCTCCTTCCAGTGAGGCAGATGGGCAATCTGTTCAACTCACCCATAAGATTTGACTTGTTCAACTCTCAAACCACTTGATTTTGTAGCACGGACTCTCTAAACCTCAGGAAAAAAAACTGCTTGGACTTGGCTAATTCTGACTATCATTTAATTTTCAACAAGTCTGATTTCACTCTATCACTAACACATATACACACACACACACACAGACAAATGCAAAAACAATGTCCGGCAAATGTCAGGCCTGAAGGCAAAACCAATAGGAACTGCTTGAACAAAGTCATAATGATGTATTTAAGACAGATAGGCCACAACATATTCATTGACTTAAATGATGGTTCCTAATCTTGTCCAGATACTCCATAAGGGCTTTGACAGTCTAGCAGAAACTGGTTTAACCATCCTCTCTGGCTGAAGAGTGAACTAAAAAATAAATAAAATTGAGTGTGCTCCTAGATATTTCTTTCCTATTTAACCCAGAAGCCCTTTGGCTCCTTGGCAGGAGGCTTTAACATGAACACCACCTGCCTAGTATTGAGTAGGTCCCCCTTGTTCTCCCACAATAAATCTGACCACTCAAGGCATGGACTCCACACAACCTCTGAAGGTGTCCTGAGGTATCTGGCACCAAGATTTTAGCAGCAGATCCTTGTCCTGAAAGGACCTCCATGGATCTCATCACCAATTGTCCTTTTTTGGAGCACCCCTGCATTCTAGAAAAAAACCCACAAGACCTGCCTGATGTTTTGGGGGTGTTCTAAACCAGTTTTCTAGCCATCAGAGTTTGGCCCTTGTCAAAGGTGTTCCAATTGTGATGCTTGCCTATTTTCCCTACTCTCAACACAAACCTTAAAAAGTTACTGTTCACCTGCAGCCTAACCGCGACTTAACCCTTAACCTTAACCCGTAATGCCACTGTAGATGAAGCTAATCAGTGTCTTTTCACTTCACCTGTCAGTGGTGTTAATGTCACGGCTGATCGTTGCACACCAGAAGCTAAGCTGTGCTAGTTCATCAGTTTCTAAACCAATCTGTGTCTGCACAGGTCCTGCTCATCGGCAAATCCATCAACTTCCTGCATCAGGTGTGCCACGACAGGACGCCGCCCGGTAAAATCCTGCCCGCTTCCAAATCCACTGATTCACCCAAAGACGGTGAGCCTCCTAAAAGTGTCCGGCTAATGTCTCTCGGAATAGCCATGCTTGTCGTTTTTAAAAACGCAACCAGTGGCTAGTGCGATAGCTAACGGGGAAGTAACAAGATGAGGGAGCGGGAGGTGGGGATGAAAGGAGAGAGGGATTGATCTGTTTGTGGAGGAGAGTGGTGTTTTGGACTGTGAATGTGCAGTTTTGGCGGCCGTATCGACGCCGGCCGTATTTAGCGTCTGCCCAAAGCTCCAACGAATCAATGCTCTTAGAGCACAGCGCAAGCCTTGACCTTGGGTGCATGTTTCCGGAGTGGTGTTTTCATCCACCGTCTACATTTACCCTTCAGTTCATTCTTCTCTTTCCCTGCAACGCTGCTCCTTTCTTCTACCCTCTCTTTGTCTTTATTCCTTTAGATTGTAGCCAAGTGTGGGATGAGTAGCATTCTTTTTCTTTTCAGCTTGAAGGCGGCAGCACCGATTTAAGAAGCAATGGCACAATACCCCTTTTCCTGTTCTAATTCCAAAACTGAAATATTGAGCATCAGCCGATGTTAATGAGATGTTGCTACAACTGAGCTGTAAAGTTAGCCGTTTTTAGCATGTCTAGACCATCATGAAAATTTATTCATTTTTCCTTCCAGGATCCAATCCAGGATTGTCTTATTTCTTATTATATAATTTATCCACCCAATTCTGAGATCCATAGCGACCCAAATGCTTTATGAATAAACATTTTTGATGGAATGAACAGTTCTGTTCATGTAGACTTTGTATTTAAAGTGCTGTCCAATCCAGTGTAGCTAATAATTCAAAGAAAAAATGCAGAAAAAGCAACTCGCATGTAGAAAATCTACTTTTCCATGTAAAAAGCCACTTCAAGAGCTGCCACCTGTTAGTCAAAAGCACAAAACAGCATTCCAAGCCTGGCCAAATGGATAAGAAAGCTACAAACTGTAGCCACCCGCTAGTTAGACACTGCCGCAACTCTGTGTGCACATGCTTTTTTTCTTTCACTAGTCAGGAACGTGATCTCTAGGCCTGTCACGATAATTACGTTATCGACTTCTCGCTTAATATATGGCCATGACCTCGACCATTTATGCTGACCTCCCTCAGCGGCGGAGCTGTTCACTGACCTGGAGGGGGCGTTCCAGAGTAAGATTGATGCGGCGTACTTCGAGACCAGTAAGTACCTGCTGGACGTCCTGAATAAAAACTACCAGCTGCTCGACCACGTCCAGGCCATGAGGAGATACCTGCTGCTGGGCCAGGGAGACTTCATTAGACATCTGATGGACCTGCTGAAGTGAGCACACACACACACATGCATGCAAACACACACACAGCAAACAGACAAACTGCAGTCATTTTTAAATGTGAATACATAGCAATCCAAATAAATGATGTTGCTCTTTCTTATCAGCTGAATAACACATTTCCCCCATCCCTGCAGTTTTATAGAGCTGCCCATGGGCCTCGTTAAAGCCACATACTGTATGATTTGCAGCACTGCCCCCTGCTGGCAGTAAAATTCAGACAATAGATCTCTCCTACTTCGGAGCTATGTTTTCACTCTTTAGAAAGAGGTTCTTTAGATACAAGGAAACCAATGTGTTTCACTGTTGACACGAGATTTCAAGAGACCATTTTCAGTACTATTTAGAACCACTGTTGCTTAGATTTTGGTTTGAGCACTATATACCATCTAAAAGATCTGGGCATTTTAACACCTGCACTTTTTAGTCTTGCACCTGTGGTGCAGTTAGTATGGGCAGGTGTGAATACAGTGTGACCACTGACTTTAATCCTACCCAACGGTCATGTGTACTCTGCAAGTTTGAGGTAAATGGCTCCCACAGCCAGGTGTTAACCTGCTAAATTGCTCACATAATTGCTACAGCTCTAAACAAATGTCATAGCTGCTGCTGCTCCATGTTAAATTGCATAGAAATATGCACTAGTCCAGAACACAGGATCATCTTCCTGAATTTACTTTCTAGAACCCGTCTCAGAGAGGTCTGACCAATAAGCGGAGAGAATGTTCTTACGTGGGTTGTTGTGAAGCATTTTGGTGCACATTTAGTATTTTTTTCCTTAGAAACAAACTAAACCAAGAGGGAAACACTCCAAGATTAAAACCTCTTTACCTGATTCGGACCGGAGCATACAAACTGTGTGTAAAAAGGCCTTCAGAAACAACAGTCCTGCACAGAAAATACTTTGTGGTTCACATGCTAAAGTTCTAGCAGTTGTAGTTAATTTATGTTTGGTTCAGCTGTTATTAATTTGTGATTGACAGTAGCAACGCAGGCTTTTCTGATGTCTTTTTGTATTGTGTGTGTGTGTATCAGGCCGGAGCTGGCCCGGGCAGCCACCACCCTCTACCAGCACAACCTGACCGGCATCCTGGAAACGGCTGTGCGGGCAACCAACGCCCAGTTTGACAGCCCAGAGATCCTCAAGAGACTGGATGTGCGACTGCTTGAGGTACTGCAGGATTTCTGTACTTACAGGACTAAGTTTTCCCAGTCCATGTATTTAAACTAAGAAACTAATTTTCTTCATTCATTGTGCATTTGGAGTCATTGTCCTGTTTGAACACTGCCCAAGTTTCAACCATCTAGCTGATGGTTTGAGGTTCTGTGAAAGAATTCTGTGGTATTCTTCTTTAGACCATCCATTTTGTGCAGTTTACCACTGGCAGCAGAACAGCCCAAAAGCATTATGCTGCTACCACCACCATGCTTAACAGTTGGTACAGTATTCTTGAGGTTGAAAGCCTTTACTCCTCCAAACATCTTCTGACCATAAAACCTGGTAGTTCTGGTAGTTTCAGCTTCTTATAATTTGAGGAAATCAAATTTGGCACATTACAATTTTTCAAAATGAAGGCTTACTTGTGTCTTAATGGATGAACGCAGCTCTGAGTTCCTCATTCCCAGAGTCTGTTGCTTTGCCTTTTCCTGTTTCAGGTGTCTCCAGGTGACACAGGTTGGGACGTGTTCAGTCTGGACTATCATGTTGATGGGCCTATCGCCACGGTAAATGGCTCCATTCCCTCTGGTTGCTTAAATGATTCCTGTAGCTTTCCTTCAGCAAGCTGTATTGTTTAATGTCCTGGACCGAGATTAACTCTAGTCCTAGGCTTAATCCCTGTCTGAGAAACTGACCCTACACAGGACTGTACGGGGACTTCTTTATATAGAAACTGTCACAGGTAAGATGACCATTACAGCTGACTTGTCTTGCATGTGCCAGGTGTTCACGCGTGAGTGTATGAGCCACTACTTGCGGGTGTTCAACTTTTTGTGGCGAGCTAAGCGGATGGAGTACATCTTGACGGACATCTGGAAGAGCCAAATGTGCAACGCCAAACTGCTGAAAAGCATGCCAGGTGAGCGCAGTACCACGCTACCACCTCCAGGGGGCAACAGGTTAAAGGACTTTACTGACTTTCAATCATCACACACACATTGAACACATCCTAAAGCCCCGATCTAGAGCACAGGTTTGGTTCAGTGTAAACAGATTTTACTGAGATGTTTATCAAAACTAATGCTGCTGGTTTTTCAGTCCGTGTGTTTGTAGGAGCAGGAGATGAGAATTTCCCCACTGTGGGACTAATAAAGGATTAGCTCATCTTATTCCTGTGGTTTTGCTGAAGTATTTAATGGTGATGATGTAATACCTGATGAACAGTTAATTCTAGTTACATTCTGATTTCAGATTGCTTTATTTACTGATGAATTTAAGTCTCTTCAGAAGGTGTGTGTTGTGTTCACAGAGCTTTCTGGAGTGCTGCATCAGTGTCACATCTTGGCCTCAGAAATGGTCCATTTTATCCACCAGATGCAGTACTACATCACATTCGAGGCCAGTCTCAGACTTTTCTTTCTCTCTAAAACAAACATATAGCCAAAAACAACAGCATAATGTACCTAAATATTTTATATACTGTAATATATTATTATTAATTTGTGTGTGTTTGTGCCTGTGTGCAGGTGCTGGAGTGCTCGTGGGATGAGTTGTGGAATAAGGTGCAACAGGCTCAGGACCTGGACCACATCATAGCGGCCCATGACGTTTTCCTGGACACTATCATCTCCCGCTGCTTACTGGACTCCAACAGCAGGGTGAGACACACACACACACACACACACACACTCTTAAACACACACAAGAAGAGGCGCAGACACCCTCATACACATGCATGAGAAAGAACTGAACTCATCGGACTGGTAACATGCAGAGCACGCCTGACATATCTATGGAATTGACTACAGCTGTGCCTGGTCTGGACTTAACCATGTTTGACTTTGTGTGACTGAAAAAACTGAACAGAAGTCTTGTTTCTGAGACTGATTCTACAGGCGTCCAAAACTGTACTGCATTCAAACCAGACTAGTGTGGGAAAAAAACAGCAAAATGTGAGCAGAACAGGCTCTGGTTTTAAAACCAATGTGGCAGCAGCCCCAGTATGAGTCTGCTAATTCTGTCACCTGCACAGTCCCAGATAACGACAGCATGAAAAATGAAAAAGTGATTTGTGGTGAATCATGATTTTGTGTGTGTGTGTGTGTCTCTCTCTCTTTGCTGTAGTCTCTGTTGAACCAGCTGCGGGCCGTGTTTGACCAGATCATCGAGTTCCAGAACGCTCAGGACACCCTGTACCGCTCAGCGCTGGAGGAGCTGCAGCTCAGAGTACAGTACGAGGACAGCAAGAGACAGAGAGAGCAAGAGGTAAAGAGACAAGGGGGAGCTCCCATCAACCTGAAGGGCAAATGGATAATAGAAGAATATCCAGACACCTGCCTAATGCTGTTTTACACAAGCAACCAAAAGACCAGAACACCCCTTTTGGGATAAAGCCTTTAAGCAAGGCTTATCATCATGACTTGCAATCATGACTTGCGTATGAGTAAACATGTTTCCAGCTTTATTGACTTTATATATTTATTTATTTTTAAAAGGTAATAAACATAATTCTATGGGGGGGGATTATGCGCAAACCACTGATGAAAGGCTAGAGCTGTGCTTCTTATGTTGCATGTGGCTCAGTGCTCTAATGCCCAACACGTGGTGCTCCTTCTCTGGGATGGGATTCCTTCCTAAGATGAAGATGAGTCGTAAGTGGATGAGCGAGCATGACACTGTTAGAGCATTGAAGGGTCAGGAAACTGGATCTGCCAATTGAGACTTTATCCACGTACAGACAGATGATCATGCAAGGGCACAGCTGAGTCTATCAACAGTCTAGCCCAGTCTGGTCCAGTCTAAGGATCACACAGCTTTTCAAGGTTTAAAGACCTAAGGATGGGGTTATCACCCAGGCCTACTGTTTCCAGTGAATGTATAAGTAAGTAAATTAAATTAGAATTTCATTAGGTTGCAGAAATGATGGCCTGTACATGGCCCGGAGTCATATTTATGGAGCAGTAATTAAACATTCTTGTCAATAGAGAATCAATAGGTTTCTTCAAAACGGCCATCTATACGCACACACTTACCCACATGCCAAGGCCAGTGCTATCATTGCCCCCCCAAACCCCCCACCCCCCTCCCCCCACAGAGCGGAGTGCAGCCTCAGATTGACGGTTTAATTTGGCCCTGCCTGGAAAAGCAGCAGATAAAAAAACGCCCCTTTTACAAGCTTGGGTGTCCGTTTTCTGTGGCTATTGATTTTTAGCACTTCAGTAAAGAGTGCTATAAAAACAAACAGAACTGTGAAACCTGACAGGTTTTCTTTTTTTTTTTTTTTTTATAAAGTGTGAGTGTCTGATTAAGAGAGCGTAACATTAAAAGGTTTTCAGGTGAGTCCGTTTGCAAGGTCATGAGGATAATGAGTAGTTCTGAGCTAAAAGGCCAAAGTGAAGGCTAATTTATGATTGTGCAGGCAGCAGTGGACAGGGGTACAAAGCATGAAGTGGGCAAAGGGACATTGCAGAGCTTTCAGAAATGCTGTGTAAGGTTGTACTTACAGGTACGCTATGAGGGCCTCGCTTCATACTGATCGTGCAGTAGATCATTACGTTTTGGTCTATCACAAAGGGCATTGTGTGTCTAAGTTATTATCTAATAATATCTGCAAAACCTCTCACCTCTTATGAAAAATGTAATTATTCTCTAAATGTAATAACTGGTTGTGCTACCCTTAGCTGCAACCACTAGAACCAGACACTTCTTGTGACTGGAGATCCGTCGGTCACATTACTGTGGAGGAAACAAGGCCCACTCGTCTTTGCAGATATGCCTTAATTCTGCCACACGAGAGCTTTTATACCAAATTCTTTTCATATTTATATTTAAATGACAATTGTTGATGTAATCTATGTACATAGGGCCACACGTCAACTACAATCACATGATTTTTTTATTATTTTCTTTGTTAGTTTTTTTTCCTTTCTATACAGATGGTTGCCCCTTTAAGTCCTTGTTCCTCTTAAGGTTTCTTCCTCTCTATCCAAGTGTTTCCTTGTTTCAAGTTTCAGGTTTATTTGTCATTTGCACAACATGTCAGGACATTTATGCATTGAAATGCTTGTGGTGAGGCTCAGGTTGATACTCTACAGGAGGACAAAACTATATACATACTAAACATATTAAAATAAAGTTATATAAAAATTATATTATATACACAAAATACAGAATATACAAAGGCAGGAGAGATCTGTAGCCACTGTCGCCACTGGCTTGCACACTTGGGGCTTAAACACAGATCTCTATAAAGCTGCTTTGTGATGACGTATGTTGTTGAAGCCCCTGGAAACCTAAATCTGAGTTTTCTTTCTAATGAAATGAATCTGGCTCCTCAGGGCCCCCAGTGTCCAAAGTATGTCTTATGATCATCTTCCCAAAGTCTAAGAAGTTCTGCTGTATTTCATCAGTATTGCTCTCCTCACGCTGTGGAATGGGCAGTCCTATAAGTGGATCAGGTTTACACTAGCATACCCCTGACCAATCACAAGGCTAACATGGCTCGGCCCTCCCTTTGAGTCTGAGCAACATGGCGCACTAAAGCTCGAGCTGCGACTGGGGAAGCAACTGACCCGCAGCCCCTTATGTCCGGCACCTCTACGTTTCACTGTGGAATGTAACAGCTGGGTGCCAGGATGGATGGAAGGTCCCGATACAGCACTGCAGCCAGGAAGATCAGATAGTCTTATACAAAAAAGATCTATATATGAAAATATAAGCACTATATTATTTAACGTTCAAGTATAAACTGCCTGATTAAGGTTCTGCCGCTGGATCACAATGGGCTTCAAGATCGGATGTTAACTAGGCCACTCCTACACCTGAATTTTGTTTCTCTGAGCCATTCAGAAGTGGAGTTGTGCTTGAGCTTCTAATCACAAACAAATGACTAGAAATTCTGCAAAATGTTCTGGTAGCGAGTTCAATTCATGACTGTTCTGTCATTTTATGACACTACCACCACCACGCTTGCCGGATAAGGACTCCTATTTTCGACACATCAGTTCACACAACAGGCTTGGGTTAAGCTGTGTATATTTGTTTATTCACTGAAGTAGTGACTGCAAATTATCTGGTGTTTTAAAAAGTGTCTCTTGTGGTGTGTATTTGTGTCTTGTAGGGTGAATGGGGCGTGACTGCAGAACAGGAGGCAGCTGAGAACAAACGAGTCCAGGAGTTTAAAGACACCATACCAAAAATGTGCTCTCAACTCAGACTACTCACACACTTCTACCAGGTAACACCCACAAACACACAATTCTACCACATCCCTGCTGTCCAATAAAAAAACATGTCTCTATTTTTGTTGGTTTTTAGTTTTAACCCTGTAGCTGCTTCTGTAATTCTGGATGAATAGACCAATAGAAATGCTCTAAAATTGTCTTACATTATTTGACATTAACTTCAATTCAGAGTTAACACCATGTTTTTCATTGGACAGTGATGATATACACAATGTGGACAAAAGTATTGGGACACCTGTTCATTCATTGTTTCTTCTGAAGCTCAAGGGTATTATGAGAATTTTACTGCATTCAGCCATGTACTAGAGGGAACACTATCATTCCAGACAACACAGTTTAACTGTTCCATAGCTCAATGCTGGGGTGTCTTACACCCCTCTAGCTCGCACCGGACATTAGGCACTGTGCCAGTAGGTTCATGTTTATCTGCTCCAGAGAGTCCTATATTATTGGCAGTACTTCTCTACAGCGAAGACAAGCTGTGTGTGTGCATTTGCACATCTGTGTCAATCAATAGGTGCAACTTAAAGTAGCTGAGTGCATTGATTAGAAGGGGTGTCCAGAAACATTTGGATTTGAAGTGTATAAATACCCACCCACCCTGACGCTGCCTGTTCTACTGTTTTGGAGGTACTTGGATCACCTTTGTCTCTCTCTTTCTCTCTAGGGCATCGTTCAGGAGTTCTTGCGTCTACTGATGACCAGCTCAGACGAGAGTCTGCAGTTCCTCAGCTTCAGGCTGGACTTCAACGAGCACTACAAAGCCCGGGACCCGCGCCTGCGGCCCTCGCTCGGGGCCACAAGGGGCCGCCGCAGTTCCAACATCTGAGCCTAAACTGTGCAGTCTTGCAGGTTGATGTTTTCTGAAAGGACCTTGAAGTTGTGAGATGGTGGGCTTACTCAGAACAGGAACAAATAAATGACAAAAGACAAACAACAAAAAAATACAGCCTTTATAGCACCCTCATTGTTGCCAAAAGCTATTCTAGGAGCGTGGATCTTTTAGTAGCTCAAGGTCACAGCCCCGTTGTCATCACCTTTACATCATCAGTGTTTGAAGATTTCATTACTGTCATATGAAAACCTTTTGTTGGTTCCGATTTTTGACTCTTACACCATTTGAAATTGCCAGCTCTGGCATTTCATGATGGACCAGTAGGAATGGTCCAAATATGTGGAATTTTGGAGAAATTAGGTTTTCTCAATGATATTAACCCTAAAGATGGTGTGTTTTTTGAGTGTTTTTCATTTTTTTTGAGCTAATATTTAAAATATTCATTCTATATTCTTATATTGACCGCTGTTTTGTCCCCACTCACCCACTTGTGCTCACCTGTTGCCTAAGCCCATCTGAAATCAAGGTTTTGCTGTAGAATAAAGGTGCAGCCATTTTAACACGGCGCTACAGATGAAACCTAACGTTGCATAAAGATGTTCTTTGCTGCTGAAGTAAAATCCGCTCCACATACAACCGCCATTATTTGCTTTAGTAGAGCTTTATATATGGTTGCTGTCCAAAGAAGAAAAAAAAAAAAAAAAAAAAAAAAAAACCTCAAAAAAATAGCAACTTTACAGCCTTCTTAACTTTTAATAGAAGCTGATGCAAAAAACATTATATTCCAAGTCAATCTGAAGCATTTCTATTGGTCCATTCAGACCCTTCTAATGTCCAAAACGGACAAAAATGTTTTTCATTGGACAGCAGCAATATTTTCACTCAGAACTCGTTTGTCTATCTAGGGAATTTGTTTGTTTGTTTGTTTGTTTGTTTTTCTCTTTCTTCAACAGACTGTGACCTTTGCACTGCCTAAAGATTCAAAGATAAATATTCATTGTCAATCCTGAATTGTACAGATCGGACAGTCTTCAGTTGTAGACAACACATTCAAATGCACATCTTCCCTATTAGATCTCCTCATTTCATTGCCCCTGAAATTGCTGTATATTCACTTATCCTCAAGGCTATATGAACTTGTAGACTTGACTCAATGGTGGTGGATAGTAGGAAAGTGTGTGGACCCTACAGCTGGCCCTGTATTCATTCTCCTATATTGAAATACTGTGGTAGTGTTCAATCCCATCCAGCTGGCTTTCCAGCCTCACATCACCCAGGCTCATTACACTCTGTGGAAAGGCAAGTGGAGAAGTCTCAATGGCTCTGTTCCAAATTGCACTCTTCTCCTAGGGCCCTCCTGCACATTCAGTAGTGGTTCTATTCATGCGCTGCCCACAAGCGCACTCATTTGTGGCAACTGTTTACTGCTAGATTGAACAACCTTACGATCTGACCATTACTGACCAATACTGACCATACACTGTTCTGTCATTGTATGATTACCACAATGGGTTTTTAAAGCAATGCCATGAAAGAACCATTTTTGGTCTCTAAAAGAACCAATCTGTAGGAGTTGGGAGTGTGATGATTCTTTAAAACAGGGGTGGGCAACAGGAACAGATACACACAGTTTGCTGATTCCCCTGCTCTAACAGGCCTACTAAACCTGGCAGTTAACAGGTGAGTTGAATCTGGGGTGCTTGAGCAGGAAATTGCCCACACCTGCTTTAAAATGTTCTTCAAAAAACACCCACACATCATCTCTTTTACAAAAGTGGTTCTGCTATGGCATCGCTTAAAGAACTCTTTGTAGCTTATTGGTTTGAGCGTGTGCTGCACTGCTGAGCTGGACTGTGCTGTTGTAGCCTGTAGACACTAGGCAGATGGAAGACAACCACAAATGTGGGTGTGATGCCCAGGCCAGGCAAGCTCCACCACACCACACCAATTTTGAGCAAGACCCCTCACCCTGCATTCTCCAGGCTCCGGATAAGAGCATCAGCCAGATGCCATCAATGTAAACGTACCAAAAATAAAAAGACACTCAGTCTGTACTAATGTTGATCTTTTACATACGCACACACGTGATATATATAATATAAAATATAGAAACGGTTACAATCCCTAGTGTTACTGAGTTCCAGTGAATTTTTTTTTTTTGGTCCTTTTTTTTTTTTTTTTAGACCTATGATTAGCTATACAGCACAGTCTGGCCCAATTAGCATACCACCGTGGTCTCCAACCTTGCTCCTGGACAGCTACCTTCCATTACTGCTTCCATAAGTCAATGATGGATGAGGTGTGTTAGATTTCAGGTGGAACTGAACACTTGCAGGAGGGTGCAGTGGCTCTCCAGCAGGTGGATTTGAGACCACTGGTATAGCTAGAAGCTCAAGGCAACTCTAAAGACTGCTACAGTTAATCACCAAGGTGGATGGGGAATTTAGGTTGTTCTGTCAAGCTTGTCCACACCTGGCAGTAGTTGCTGTGAATGAACACATTTGTGGGCGGAGCACGGCTAGGCCAAATCCAACAGATTACTATGGGGTCATTTATCCAAGCTAGGGGCAACTAATCGCCGCTCTCTCGCTGTCTAGTGTTTTTAGGTTTGTAATTTGGCCTCAGGGAAGGGAGAAGGAGATCGTTTGTGGATTGTGTCCCAAAACTTTTCTTCTCCCTCCCAGACAAGCCCACAGGTCTGCTGTATAACACAGATGTATAGATATATAATGCAATGGAATAAACATCGTCATTCTTTTCTTTAATAAATAATGTTTTTTTAAAAAGTCAGCTAGGCTTGCATATCATTTCCTTTACTACACGCTTTGATCTGGAAAACTGATTCACCGTGGAGGTTGTGGTGAATAACTGAAGGGAATATCTGCCTGATTGAAATTGGGAGGTAAATGAAGGGTTAGATGTACATGAATGCAGTATTCTAGAGGAACTGACTCTGATTTCTGCACAAAGTTGAAAAGGCTACTAAAGACACTGCTAAAGACCTGGGGGTGCATCAATCCACCGTTAGACAAATTAAGAGGATCCAGGACCTTGTTGGGCTTTGTCCCAATTCTCACCCTAAGCCCCTCCTGAAAGTACACTTTTATGAAATTGTTAAAGGGCAGGTAAAAGGGGTGTGAGCATGCAAGATGTGGGACAGTTTAAAGCAGAACTGGGACACTTCGCCTCACGCTCCTTTACCTGTATACGACATTGCTGCTTACACAGCAGATACAGCAGTTGCTGCTATTTTCGACGAGCTGGTCGCCGGCAGTGAATCAATTCGAGGACAATGAAAAGTTAAGAGGGCTACGACAAGGTAAACAATGCTTTTCATATACATGACCTGCAAAACCACCTTCATCCAGATAAAGAAAAAATGATTACAGGAGGGGTGCATCAAGTGCTCATAGAAGGAGCTTGTAAGCACCCTTGTTGGTGAAATGTAAAGGAATGGGACCCCCTACACCCTTGCACACCTAGCAGGTGTGTGCAGATGATGAGTGTAAGGGTGTAAGGGCAAGTCATAGGGACAGGGCCTTGCTACTCTCTCTAGGAGTGGGCGTTCGAGGGCAGAATGGGCAATCCCGAGATCAAGAATGGTGTTCATGGGAGGACACTGACTATATCCGCTGCTGTTCAAAAAAGGCCTGGATGGTCCACAATGCCTCTGGGAAAATGTTCTATGGACAGGTGAGACAAAAGTGGACCTTGTTTGCACAAATACGTCCAACTCCGCGTGAAATACGGTGGAGAGAAGCATCATGGTCTGCGGGCTGCTTTGCTACCTCAGGGCCTGGATGCCTTGCGATCATTACAGGAAAAACATTTTACAGGAGAATTTAAGGACAGCAATCCAAACCCCTGACCCCTTGAACCTGATACCCCTTTTGTTCATTCTGACGTCACAAAAGTGGGCACTTAAAGGCCTTGGGACAGAATTGGGACAGGGCTCAGGTTCTCTACAATGCAGTACTTCACCTCTAACCACTCTAATAAATGACTGTTCATCACTTACTTTTGTTGAAGTATCCTTAAAGTTGTTCTCCCTGATTGGGTTATGGGTTATGGGGTTTTTCACGTCATCATGTACGAATACGTCATGAATACGTGATTTGCTCACGTGTGTTTCATGGAGACTCTGATAGCTGAAGATGAGCACACACAGATTTGGTGAAATCTCCACACTCCCCCAGCTAGGCGAGCAGGTATCAGACACCCCTAATTAGCTCACCAGGCCACAGCTGTCTGCTCCTGTTGACGCCCGGGGCGTAGGAATGAGTGCCAGTTGCTCCTCAATGGACGTTTAGTATGCTAGTGTGGTGTACAAGCAATGCACTACCTAGGGAGCACGGGGGTATTATTAGTGATCTACCTAGCTAGGTGAGATTGAGCAGTGGGCGTGTCTGCATAGTGGGAGGGTGGAAGGACTATTCCTATTGGTCAAGAGTGCTGTCAGTCACACTTGAAGCCGACTTGATGTGATCATGAGAGGGGATACAGACCTTGAATGATGACATGTTTGATAGCTAGTGTCTTGTAGGCTATGTAACATCGAACAGAACGTGTTTTAATTAGCTACATGTATTTTTCATACTTTTAATCACAATTAATTTCCTAAAAAGATTCATTGAATTATTCCTTATTCCGTGTGTTTTACTGCATGAAAAAGACGTGTATTCAGGCATTCATGGAGCCGTTAAACCAAAGGAAATGAAAAGAGTGATTAATAATTAATCATTTATTATTATTTTTAATATATGTTGTGTTTTTAATTTCGGAAAATAGCAAACTCAAAAAAACATAGTTTGAAAATGTGCATTGCTTCGTAAAGTTAAGGTCACACAATGATAATGAGCCGGAAGTACAGGGTTACGTTGCTATAGCAACCCAAATGAACAAAAAGTCGGAGGAAGGACACCAGTGACCAAAACCCCCCCCAGACTACCACACGAGCCCCTGTAGAGTATCAAGGTGGATTTTTTAAAATAAAACACAAAACGTTGCCTTAATTTAATAAATCAGTCCCTTGGTTTAGAGGGAACGCTTTACTTAAAACAATAAAACACATTTAAATAAATTAAAAATAAATTAATGGATCCAGTTAATAAATTATTAAATTAAAGGAACGTTTTAACTCGTATGGGAAATATACATATAAAAAAAAAACATTTATTGACATGAATAGAATTAGCCAATAATTTCGATGTATTAAATATATTCAAAAATACGTTTGATTTAGTTATTATCGGTTTAAACAATAAGATGTAGCTATATTAAATACTAATAATACTTTTAAGATATGCTACATATTTATGTTTAATATTTCCTACTATATGTAGCTACTTTTAAATATATTTGGTTTATAGGTGTATATATAGGAGTATACTCTGGCTTATGCCTGACAGCTTCTTCCTCAGCTTCTTATGGTGGTGTGTGGAGAGCACCGCAACACCTAGACTAGGTCCAGTAAGGTGAGGTAAAATGGCAGGTGCTCGTTAAAACGACCTTAAGCAGAAGTGTTGTGAAGATTTTGCTGTTATGCCGTTCTGCTGTTAGACCACCAGGTGGTGCAAACGGTGAAGGATTGGCGTTTATTTGTCGAATGGACCCGAGAGAAGAGTGTGAGTAGCCATGGTCCAGTTTCTGCAGCACAGAGGGCTGTTTAAATCGGACCGATTCAGTGTAATGGCATTAATTTCTCACTCTGGATGAGACTAGAATCACATCATTAGACCACAAAGACAGAAGATCGCATTTGCCTTAGTTTGTCCTTGGAAAGCGACCGTTCACATGTTTACGTGTGCTCGGTCTGGGTGATGGTGAATAAAACGCCATGGCTGATCTGAGATCAGGTCTTCAGGCTGAAAGGGTGACTGTGGACTGGAAGAGACGGGGAAAGGGAGTGTGTGGCCTGCTGTAGCTATCAGAGAGGGGACCTAAATGAGTGTGACACAATGAACACACACACACACACACACACACACACACACACACACACACACACACACACACACGGCTGCAGGCTTTGGTTGTGATTTTTCAGACAAGCATAATCTAATCTTGGATGTTCATCTTAGCCGGGATATGTGGTTGATCTCCATGAAGAGAACACTGCTCTTACAATAACAATATAGCTTTTATTAAAGACACGAGAAGCTGATTATTTCCCATTGGTTTGTTTCAGGTTGGCACTATTTAGCTACAGTAATCCAGAGGTCAATATAAATACCCCACACAGACAGGAATACAAACAGTACAGATGGGTGATAATGAAGTTGGCCAAGCTGGTTAAGCTTTACCAGCATAGGGTATCTAGGGTAAGTATATTTGAGCTTGATGGCTCAGATTAGCAAGATCAGCCTGATCAAGCTGGTCAACCAGTACGACCAGGCCTGACCATGCAGGTCCACCAGCATCACCAAGGTGGTTGACCAGCACGTCCAAACATGACCAAAAATCAAATGCAGCCTACAAGAGCTGCTTAACCTGCTAGTTTACCAGCGTATGACCACCTTGACCATCGAAGACCAGCTTAGACCTTGAGCTGAATTTCTTAGCAGAGCTGTTCAGAAATATCAGGGCTAGTCACGTTTGTGTGCCATATTAGTTCTTGACCTGCATGGGAAATGTTTTGTATGAGTTTAATGGTTTAGCTGGTCCACCAGCCTGACCAGCATGACCAAGGAGATTGACTAGCATGACCATTAATGACCACGCTAGTCGACCAGCATGACCATTATGACCATGGTAGTCTACCAGCTTGACCGAAGTGGTCAACCAGTTTATAGCAAATTAAGCAACCAGCTTGACAACCAGCTAGTCCATCAAGCTCAAATAAAACGCTCAAATGATCTCTTGTGGTTAAGAGCTTAGCCGGTCGACCAGCTTAATCAGCTGGTTTACCAACACTGGGTGACCGTCTTTTCAACCAGGGTTTATTGGGTTGCTGCACTAGTGGAACCCCTTATTTTAAAGGTTCCATAAAGAACCAGTAAGAAGTTACTGGTGTGTATGAAGAACCATTTAAGCATTCACATGGTCCTTTGGGTTGTAACAGTATTGGTGTGTGAGTGCACGTGTAGACTATGACATGCCAGTTTATAAGAGCAATTGGCTCTGCAGTGTGAGCAGGGGCTTGCCTGCGCATGATCAAATGCCTCTGAGTGTGTGTGTGTGTGTGTGTCCCTACGTCTCTGCTGCAGCCCACACCAGCATGTGTGTTCGGTGACTTTGCAGAGTGTCTCGGTGAGTCGTGCGCGCGTGTGTGTGTGTGTGTGTGTGCACGTTTGCTGAGTCTATCCGGCTCATGTGTGAATGTGGAGGTGTGTGTGTTTCTGCCTCTTCACCCCTGCCCCTCTCTCTCTCTCTCTCTCTCTCTCTCTCTCTCTCTCTCTCTCTCTCTCTCTCTCTCTCTCTCTCTCTCTCTCTCTCTCTCTCTCTCTCTCCATCAGCAGCAGAAGCAGAAGCAGAAGCAGCATCCTCTCTTCTATCCTCCTGGTTCTCAGTCTCCACTCTGCTATGTTCCTGTGGGTGAAGATGAGTGAAATGGCTCTGGAGGAGCTCCTGAGGAGGCTCGACGCTGTCACACACAGCATCGGTAGGAGGAGCTGGAGTGTGTGTGTGCTCGAGTGTGTGTATGTGCCTTGGAATTACTTTACCTGCATGGTGTCATTCTGAGGGGGAGCTCTCTCTTACTGAACCTCTGTTTGTGGGTGTGGATGTGTTTAGGTCTGTATTTGTGCTGTACTTGGCTGTAAACGCCAGCTGTTACATTGCACAGGATCATAGGAATGCTGATTGTGCCTCTGAAGGAGCTTCTACAGTTACCTGGTCCGCGCACTGCACTGTGGCAGGTGCTGCTTTCTGCTGCATTTTCACCACATGTTCTGATAAAGTATAGGGTCCAGACACAAGGTGCTAAAGCCTAATTCGCCTAATGAACGCCTTAATGAACCACTAAAGCAGAAATTGCCACTTTTAAGAGGTAGCTTGGTGAAAAATGTCATTTTCACAATTTGCCCTGATACCAAATGTAGTCAAACGGCTAAGAGATTTTTGCTGGTGTCTGAAGTTTGCTTTGTTAGCCTTGTACTGGAGATATGAGGCTAATGTAGCCAACAATATGACCTAATGGCCCAGTAGTTAACTAGCATAGCACAAAGTCCATGCCCTAATCATCACACACTCTCCTCAAACCACTTGTTATTTATGAGCTTGACGTGACTTGGGGTAAATATGTGATCATTTAGGTGTGAGGTTGGCTCAACGCTACGTCTGACAAGCCAGACTTCTTCCTATCTTCACAGTCTGGTATCTTTTCAGCACTAAGCAACATTTATATAGCTGTTTTACCCCAAAATAGCGGCTTAGGACTCATTCTGATGCTCCATTGACTATAAAAGGGAGAATAGCATGGCAGGGCTTAAATGCCATATTTGTGTAAAATCCTGTCGTATCTCATTCCGGTATCAGTCCCTGTATCTCTCAGCTTGTCAGTCAACAAATACACGTTTCAAATACTCGTCCACAAGGGGAAGCTCATAGCACCATAGCTCCCCACCTGTAGGGGAAGCCCAGGAGCACAAAATACCAATTCTCACATAATGCTGCTTTAACGCCTGTTCGTAAAACAACCAGTGATATTTTTTTCTTTAGAATTTAGTTGAAATGGCCAACACTGCTCAGAAGTGCATAGCCAGGGTAGCCAATCGGGATGCCACTGGCAAAATCTCGATAGTTATGGCCAGCTTAATGCATAATAGATATCGTACACTGCTATTATGTGTGTCTGGAGCATCTATGACTATGACAGTCTCCCAGACGAGCACATACACATGGTCTTAGTTATCATGTGTAACTCTACCTCAGTGTAATGATGTAGTTCTCTTGCTTCCTCATAGCACTGCCCTATTTCCCTACATATCTATAGCGGCCTGCAGGTACTGGCTAAAAACACACATACAAACACAGCCACTCACTCAAGGCAGCTCTGAATGAGTGGAGTGTACAGAAGTAGGTCATCTTTTCAGTGGAAATGGTTTACCCCCTTCATCTTAATACACCAATACCGGTTGTTATATATATATAAAACCCTGAAGCCATGTTCTTCTTGTCCTGAAATGAATATTGGTAAACAATTTTTTTGTTTACTGAAACGAGAATCCTAAAATATTTATTTTATATATCTACATTTTTTTGTGACCCCTACGTTTTGTACTATTTTTGTATGATTTGTTTGGTTTATGTCATTGACTTAAAAATACGGCCGCCGTGGTTACTTTCCCTTCTCTTCTATATTAATAAAGCCAAAACTGTTAACCATGTTGTCAAAATTGCAACCAGAGCCAAACTCACCTACTTATTTGATAGACCCGCCCCCTTTTCCCAGACCAAGCGTGTCTCAGACCACTTTCACTGAGCTTCCACAGCAGAAGCTAGGCAGATTTTTCCCCTGGATACCCAGTGTGTCCAGTAAGTGATTTCCTCAGGTACAGTGCAGCTCATGTGAGATCCACTACAACTCAGCTACTGTTGTAATGAACAGAAAGGTCCTGCAGACGGTCTCTGCAAGCCAAGGCTGTCAGGACGTTAGCTTGTTGCTAGACCATTTAATCAGGACAAAGCACGGCTGTACTTGTTTAGTGTTTAGAGCTGTAAAAAAAAAAAACTAAATATAATTTAAAAATTAATGAAAATAGAAATATTAAAGCAGAATTATGTGAGGATTGATATTTTTGCTCCTGGGCTCCCCCTACAGTTGTAAGGGTGTAATTCACTTGTACACCACTGCCATAAATACAAATCACACTTTGAGCTCCCCCTAATGGACAGCTATACAAATGCATTTGTTAACAAGCTGAAGGAAACAGAATGCCATAGACCATCAAAATGATAAAAGATGAAAAAAAAGTAGAGCTGGGCAACATGACGATATTTTATCGTATCGTGATACATTTTTCGTGATACACAATATGCTTTTTGAATTTGTGTATTTTTACACCTTATAAACAACCATGTATAAATAGTTTTAGGAAACTTGACAGACATATGGACCAGTTTTAGTCAGTGTGTCCTTCAGAGTCATAAACTACATGAGCAAGTCTGTTCGAGATTACTGAACATTTTCATCCAGTTTGAAGCAAGTGTGTGGTGATGTAGGCATTCACAGGGCTAATTGGTGGACCGTCAGCTTCCATGTAAGCTACATTAGCCTTGTAGCTCCAGTGCAAAGTCAGAAGCAAACTTCGGCCCATTTATTATGTTCTATAAGGACTTTGCTACTTGATCATAGACCTGTTTAAAATTCCTCTCCTCACTTTACTGCAGAGGCTCGTGGGAATCTCATAATCGATCAAGCCCTTCCTAATGACCTTTCTCATCTCATTAGCATGAAAAGTTAAGAGCCAAAACGCATGATTATCACTTTTGCTTTGACCTAGTTTCTCACTGCAGCTCCAACAGAACAATTAGTGTGAGCCTGTATGACAGAATGGGCAGTTTTGTCACATTCGTGATATTGGATACTGTAACAGTAAGTGTGTAACAGTAGTAAAACACTGGGGATCATGTAATGGAAAATGATATTTTCCTCTTTTTTTTTCCAAATAAGAGACATATGTAAACATCATGGTCACACATGTCACAGGAAATACAGTCAAGGCTAGAAATGCTTGACCTTTTTCTTGACTTTTACAGTAAATGTCAAAGCTATGAATTTAGACTTTACTTGTCTCTTAGAGTCCAGATATGTGTGTTAGCCACTGTGCCCATCTGTCTGTCTTCTGTCTGTCTGTCTGTGGGCCTCGCACATCCCCCTGCGTAAGTTTGGTTGGGGTGTTTATTTCTTAGTCTAGCCACAGAGGTAATACCGTGCCACAGCTGTCAGGCCACAGTCACGCTATCTACACACACACGCACGCACACACACACAGTCACATACTCCCCAAAATAGCACATGGCTACACTGCAGAATATGTATTTGGAAGAGTAGCATGTTTAATTTAAAATGACATTTTTGAGCAGTTTTGGACTGCTTTGTATGGGCTTCGCATGTGTAGCAGAGCAAAGCTGGGACACCCATTCATTACTGCCTTATTATTCATTAAAATGAGGGGGCTTTTTTATAATGACCAGATCTGTTAAAATCCAGAGAGAATATGTCATAATAACAAACTCTGGTAAAATCTTAAGAAAATTAGTCATTTTTTGAAAAAAATTTGCAATTGAAATATGTTTGTAATTAAAATGAACAAAACATTTGGAAACATAATGTCAGAATCAGGTAAAATCTTGATAATGAATAATAAAATAAATCTTGTAAAATCCTAAGAAAATAAGTCAGAATACTGAAAAACTAAAGGTAAATGTCATGACAAAATCTCAAAGAATTTAGTGATTGTTTTGAGAAAATTGTAGTGATATAATTGGTTAAAATCTTGAGAAAATAAGTCATAATAACAATCTGACATTAACATGAGACTAACATCATTAAATAAAATTTTGTAGAATTCAGAGAAAATATGTCATTATTTTGACAAAATACTTAAATATCCTTAAATACTTACAGCCTCAAAAGACTTTTTTCTAGTTGATTGAGTAAATGTAATTTTGGGGTGTTATTATATAATAATTCCTGTGGTTTAGGAATTGGCCCATTTTACAGCTCTGTTCTGGTACTGCTGGATTTTTGTTTTCCCGTGAAGAGACAACAGTGCTTGAGGGTCAAGATGTGTCACGTCCAAATACTGAATTTATCTCATTATTCTCATTATTTAACCCTGCCTGGGTTAAAGTTACAGTTTTCCATTCTAATGCACCTTTAAGATACAAGTGGTCATTTGGCAGGGACCTTTTTGTTTCAGTGGAAGGTGATAAACTGAAGTGAAACACATTCTTTTGTTAAAGTGAGCACCGTTACATCACTAGAGGTTAGGGGGCAAAAGGTTAGATTTGCTTTAGCTGAAAGGTGAAAGGTGCAAAAAAAAGTGTGGAAGCGCAGTGGAGAACACGTTCTCCCTGCACACGGGAAAACAGGGCTGCCTCCAGTTGTGCTCTACAAGTTCTCATTAGGTTTTTATTCTGCCAAACATGTCTAACCTCAGTTTACAGTTGCTAAGAAGAAATGCATAGATCTACTGGACCCTGTTACGCCTCCCAAACCTGAACTTGGTTGCATCCCGTTGCTGCACTAATAGGGTTTCACAGTTGCCATGGGCTTATAATGGGACGCCCCTGTTTTCTCTCTCTTTTGGGTCTATGGGGATGTGGGTTCAATAGACGGCAGTGTGGGGTGCTTTCTCTCGGGTCTGGCTGGGAAATAGCTCGGACTGTAAGTAGGCTGACGGGCTTGGTTCCGCTGCTAAAGGCGAGTTTATAGGATAGGAGACTGGGAGAAGAAGGGGAATTACATGCTGGGGGGGTGATGGATCCAGAGTCTGCCAAGAATTTAGATTTGTTTCCGTCTCCTCTGTCTGCCTGTCCTTCTGGCTGTTGTTCTCACAATCTGTTTCTTTCGCCCTACTCTTCATCTTCATGCTCTGTGTTTTTTCCTTAATAAATGAAATTGACAAAACCCTCCTCTTAACCCAAGTATAATCTGAGGTTTCCTTTCTTTAAGCTATGATGCTAAGCTGTTAGCATTCTTGCTGTAGTTCAAGATGGCGGTGCTGTAGCACACAGAATATGAACGTATATTGCTTTAGTCAGTTTTCAGAGACATTCATTCATTCTCATGATGCCTAATGCCACCAGCTGGGGAATAGATGCTGAAAGTGGTGCATGTGGAGGAGAAAGCACAGGAAGAAAGTGGGTATCCATGCTAGGCTAAAAGCTAACCTTGCCTAGCAACATTCCAGATGAGGTGTTCAGCTAGCTGGGCAGGTTAGCAGTACTATCGGGTGACACTTAGGTTGGTAGGAATAATTACCAAAAAAAAAAAAACGTTTCAATATTCTTGTTACAGTGCTAAAAACAAAGATATGCTACGCTAACATTCCAGCTAGACATGTTGATTTTGTGTGAGCAGTTCCTTACTGTAAACCAGACAGTCAGAGCACAGCTCATGAGATTAAAAACAGCATCTTTCTTTTTAAAACCAAACCTTAGGGTTGTGTTGTATACATTTTTGCTCTGACCGAAGTCACGTAGCTTTACATAGCTTCTATGTAGACACCAGAGAACAACTTCCTTAGGGTCCAGCAGAATCCGTTGAATCAGTATGTCAACACTCTGACATAGTTGGGGAAGTTTAGGTAATGCTAATCGGTGTATGGAAGCTTCTACTACTAGTTAGCCAGCATATAGTCCCTGAACAAACGGTCACATCCTCAATATCGGTCACTTTCACGTATTCCGCATTTCCGCTCTAGATGCACATGATTACAAAGTTGTTAGCAATGTTTAAATATTACAAGAATAAAGTTTAAATGCCTCTTAAATGCGGGAGCTCGTGCTTTTTTATTTCTTCTAAGCGATTGGCAAAGAGGGAGAGTGGAAATGTGCACTGTGTTAAAGTTGGTGATATTGGGGACGGCCATTGTGAGGGGCCTAACTGCTACGTTAACCTCGGAGCTGCAGTTTACAGCAAAGTAAAGCAAAGCAAAATGTTGCAAACGTAACTCGGTCCTGCAGATTTCTTCTGTACAACATCCGGAGAATTCGACCCTTCCTCTCTAGAGAGGCCACCCAGGTGCTTGTTCAGTCTCTCGTCACTTCCAGACTTGACTACTGCAACTCTCTTCTGGCTGGTCTCCCTCTGCGCACCATCAGGCCCCTGCAACTCATCCAGAATGCAGCGGCACGGGTCGTCTTCAATGTCCCAAAATTTAGCCATGTCACTCCACTGCTGCGTTCTCTCCACTGGCTTCCTGTAGCTGCCCGCATCAGATTTAAAACCCTGACGCTGGCCTACAAAGCCAAGAACGGACCAGCCCCTCCGTATCTAATGGCAGTGGTCAAAAGCCGATCCGCACCAAGAGCCCTTCGAGCTTCAAGTACGGCTCGGCTCGACCCACCATCCCTCAAAATCCGCGGAAGACAAGCGTCCAGGCTTTTTTCTGTCCTGGCACCAAAGTGGTGGAACGAGCTGCCCCTGGATGTCCGAACGGCCGAGTCACTCGCTGTCTTCAAACGCAGACTGAAGACCCACCTCTTCAGAGAGTACTTGGACGAATAGTTCTATGGTCGCCTTATTGTATTGTGTTTAGTAATGTCTAAGCTTGGAGGTATCTTTTGTATTAGTCTATTCTAACTAGCTGAGGTTTTCTTGGGTAAATAGCAAAGCACTTTGTAAGTCGCTCTGGATAAGAGCGTCTGCTAAATGCCGTAAATGTAAATGTAAATGAGATAGAAAGAGTGAGAGAGAGGAGTTCTTAACAAAGGCTGAATTTGCTATGTGATAATTATTGAGCTACTGTATACAGAGGTGTGTCTTTCCATGTGTGTGTGTGTGTGTGTGTGTGTGTGTGAGAAGGAGAGAGTGTGTAAATTAAGTCATCAGGGAACCGTCTCTCGTTTCTCTCAGATTTCAGATGTGCTAGTGTATGGCTCTGCGTACAGTAGCATGGTCGTGTGTGAGGTAGGGTTGCGAGGCATCCACTTTTGTCATGCCGCCTTAAAATATTATTGGGAGGCTGTACAATCGCATCCTGTTATTTTCACAACCGAAAAACCGATGTTCAATTTTAAATTAGTTCTTATTAATATTAAACCGTCAGTCTGATCATTAAAAAAATGCTGAACTGCTCTGAATCAGGAAAGAGAAGCTGGTTAGCATTAGCTCAGTTAGTAGGATAACAGTCTGCTCACCACTGAACAAATTCAAGTCTGGCTGACTGAAGGCCCTCTTATAAGCGCTTAGACCGCAATAATGCAGGTTGAGTGACTGCAGATATTTGACACATCAGACATGTCATCATTTTGAAATACATTCCACGTTTTGAGATGCTGTGAGCACTTTTAAAATAAGGCGGTATAAGCTATTACCTTTACATCTTATTTTATATTGGGTTAGTAATTATTGCACGTTTGGGAGAGTGTGAGGTCAGTGTGTCAGTGTGTGTATAGGGCACGGAGAGGCTACAGGTGCTGTTTGCTCTAATCTGGCTTATGTCTTTGAGTGTATGTGTGTGTGTGTCTCGTTCTCTCTCTGTTGCATACATATTCAGGTCACCTAACCTCTCTGCGTGTTGAATGGTTCTTTGAGCGGTGCCATAGAACAACCACTTTGGGCCCCGTTAAGAACCATTGTTGTTTTAGGGATGATGAGTGTGAAGAACCTCTATAACAAGTGAAGGTTGATACACCTGAGACTGACATTACACTGATGCACTCATTCAGAAGTCTCTCTTTTGATATGCTCAGAGCATCCTTGCATAAAGAATGTCTCCGGCACTGCCACTATGACCGGGGTCATGCTGCCTGCCATCAGCAGCCAGAGACTGAGAGAGCACAATTGGCCTTGCTCTCTGCAGCTGTGTAGATGGCTCACGCTCTGTCCCCACATCACTCCAGTGCGATGATGGCCGGCACCGACCTGGCACTTTTCTCTGGGTGTGTTGGTTAGAAATTGAGTAGAAAATTGGGTAGAAAAAAACAATGTATGTGATATATACGTGTGTGTGTGTCATTCAGCAATAGACATTCTGCTGCTTCATCCCCTGCTATGCAGTTTACAAAAACAGAGAAAACAAGTTTCAGTTTGTCCCCTAAGCGGCGCACGAGAATGCCAGTGCACAATGCGAGTGTGAGTATGTGAGTGTGTGTATGCACATCGGCTGCTGCTGCTGCCGCCGGTATAATTAGCCGAGCAGATGGGGATTTGTGCTAAAACGTCCCGGCAAATCGCCCACCCCTCTCTTCCTCTCCTCAGCTCCGCGCTTCACTGCAAGCAAGGACGTGTTTGTGTGGGTGTGTGTGAGTGTACGAGGGACAGCGTGAGAACCGGCAGCCAGCCTCAACGAACAGAAGTGCGAAGATGCTTTTTGACGCGGGAACGCAACTCCTGGATCCTTCCAGTTAACACCTTAACCAAGAAGCAAAGTGAGAGGAACCCTCTGCTGCGTTGTTCTTCTGTTGGGAACAGCTAAAATTGGACCAGCGCCTACTGCTCTCAGCTTCTACTGCTTTGACTTTGGACTGTTCGCTTCCCCTTAAAGCAAAGCAGAGTGAAGGGAAAACTCTCCTTTACTGCTGTTCTGTTTGGAAGAAGCTCGAATTGGATCAGCTTCTCTTGCCTCAAATTGGACTGTTCTCTTCCCTTTGAAGCAAAGCTAATTAAAGGGAAAACTTTACTCTAATTTTCTTCAGAACGAGCTGGAAGTAGACCACCTTGTCTTGCAGTAAGGATTCATATCTCTACTTAAATCATGGCCAAGTGAGGAGAAAACATACTACTGGACTGGGTTTAATTTGACAGGCTTGTCTTAGCTTGACATGGACTGTTCACTTCCCTGCAAAGCAAAGTGAAAGAAAACACTGGTATTCCAGAGGATGAGCTCTATGTAAGCCAGCTTCTCCTGCCTTGAATTGGACCACTCACTCCCCCCTTAAAGCAATGCAGAGTGGAGGGAAACCTTGGCTATACTGCTGTTTTGTTTGGGATCTGCTTGAAGTGGATCAGCTTTAGTTGGCTCAGATTGGACTGTTCACTTCCCCCTAAAGCAAAGCAAAGTGGGAAAAACTTTTCTTCTGGAATTGGACCAACTTGTCTTGCATTGATTTGGACTATTCCTATCCTTACATAAAACAAGGCAAGGTAAGAAGAAGACTCTGCTATACTATTGGACGTGGTTCAATTTGACCACCTTGGACTGTTCACTTTCCAGTGAAGCAAACCAGAGTGAAGGGGAAAACTCTGAAGAGCTGTACTGCTGTTCTGTTTGGGATAAGCTTGAATTGGGCCAGCTGCTCGTGCGTTCAGTTGAACTGTTCACTTCCCATTGAAGCATAGCAAAGTAATGGGACAACGCCGCTGTACTGTAGGATGAGCTGTATTTAAACCAGCTTCTCCTGCCTTGAATCGAACTGTTCACTTCCCCATAAAGCAAAGCTTTACTGTATGTTTGTTCAGGACTGGCTTGATTCAGAAAGCTTGGCCATCTTTTCTTGCATTGGACCATTGATTTCCTTACTTACGGCAAACCAAAGTGAGGACTATACTGTTGGACTAAGTTCAATCCCCTTGAAGCCGATTCAAGGCTTCTCCTGCCTTGAATCGGACTGATCACTTCCCCTTAAAGTAACACAAAGTGGAAAGACTGTTTAGAACAAGCTTAAATGGAGCCAGTTTATATAGCCCTATAACTTGGACTACTCCCTTACCCTTTAAACGAAGTGAAGGAAAGTGAAGCTGTAGTAACAGTACTTTTAACCAGCCTGACTTGGTATAATTTTGGATTTTCCAATTCCCCAACTGTGCTATATTGTAGGACATGCTTATTGGACCAGATTTGTATGCTTTCATTGGACTGCTCACTTGCCCTTAAAGCACAGCAAAAGGGAACAAGTCCACTTGACTTGGACTACTCACTTCCCCTTAAAGTAAGGGGAAAACTACTGCTGTATTGTCATTCTGTTTGGGACAGTTCAACTTGGACCTGCTTTTCTTGACCCAGGTTCGTCCAGGTGCAGTGCGGCTGGTCTGAGCTGAGGTCAGCACTGGTAGTGGTCAGGCCAGAGTCCATTTTGAGGTCATTGAGTCAGCAGCCTGGATGTCTCTTCAGGAGCTGCTGCGGGAGGGCCAGGAGGCTCCTCAGAGGATACTGAACAGAGTCTCGCAGCTTCTACACAGCCTGTCCATGACGCTACTGCAGGGAGGAAACTTCAGCACCTACGGCCGCAGGAGCTCCTGGAGGGAGTGGAACGGTGAGGGTGCATGTGACTGTTCATGTTTGAGGAGAGAGTGAGGCAGGCTGTGTGATATTGTGTGGGAGGAGTGATAATATCCTTGCAATATTCAGCAGCATATCTGAGACTGTGTTTGCTGAATGTTTTGACATAAGACAGAATATTATATTATATTATTATTATAAGAAGGGCGTAATGTGCCTGTTGGCCTTTTGAGTATTTTGTCACACCTGTTGCTAACAGAGATGTAAAATTGCACACATACATACACATACAAACTAGACAAGCTGTAAAGAGGCATTGCTCTTGGCATCTGCTCCCTGGAGCAGATAGACAAGAACCTGTTGGCACTGTCTAAATGTCTAAAAGCGCAAGTGAATCAACTTGGTGGGTGTGCTGAGAAAGAGAATGTGTGTGTGTGTGTGTGTGTGTGGGTGGGTGTGTTTATTTCCTTAGGGGAAGTGGAATTGTCACTGAGATTGTAGAGGGCAACTAGGAGGAGATAATAAATAATACTGAAACTGCTGACCAACTTCTGCAGTGCACGTGTGTGTGTGTGCTTGTAGTCTGCAGGTGTTTTCCTGCTGGGATGAGTTTCAATTATTGACCAATTATCACACCAGTTTTTAACACTCATCTCTTGTGATCCGTTCGTAACTCTCCCTAGAAAGTCTCCCAACACTAGGAGGGTAAGGACTTGTGTCCTCAGATACATGCAAAGCCAGCCACCGCCTCTTTTCAAACAAATGGCAGGCACTCCCAGGCTGCCGACATGCTCGGAGGACAGCCCTGGATCCCCAGCTCCACACCAGCATTGGCCTGTTCCAGCCAAGCATGAGGGAACAGAGCTCCATATATCCACACAGAGAGAGCATGGCCAATTGTGCTCTCTTAGACTCCGGGCGCTGATGGCAAAGCAGCGTTGGCTCGGGATTCGAACTTGCGACCTCCATGGCATAGTGGTAGCGTCCACAGTACTGCAATAGTGCATTTCCCTTCGTGTTTTCCTGGTCAAGGCGTTTCAGGAGTGTAAGAGCTATCTATTAGTTTACAGCGGTGTGGAACCTGCAGCGCTCCCGGAGTGGGACCGCCTTGAGGAGAAACCACTGAGGACAGGAAGTAAAACAAGAACGATGTATGTGGCGGTGCGCTTTTGATGCTGGAAAGTAAAATGTGATCACGCAGGCGGCGCATTTTAGTGAAAAGTGTGAACAGAGTAAATCCAGACACTATCCAGGTATGAAGTGCATGCTACTGCCAGATGTAAACAGGCTTGTGGTCACATACACCTCGCATTTCCATAATGCTAAATGTGAATGGGATAGTAGACACAGACTCTGTAAAAGTCTTCCTGTAAAAAAAGTGGTCTCGATACTAGGAGAAACACACGCAGGGTTTATTAATACTCTGAATGGCCATCAGGGCCATGTGTAAGGTAAACACACACACACACACACGCACAGGAAACAGACTCCGCTTTAAAAGGACATACACTCGGACACAAAGTCGTAGCAGTGAACAGACGAGGAATTGAACAGAAACACTAACAGATGTCAGAAGAGCCTCTTAAACTGCCTGAGTGAGTCTAAATCTCTGTCCATAAGCTTCTCTATCTCTCTCTTTGACCTGTGTCCGAGCATTCACGGTAGCCCATCTGCACCCTGCAACTGTTGATGCTGTGATGTTTGATTTTCTGCACTGCCAGCTTCTCTAGCACCTTTCTGTGCAGTTTTTACTACAGTTGCGCGTTTATACAGTGTGCTGAACCAGTGCATTTCTACAATATGCTCGGTCTCAGGAGCATGTTTCCTCAGTGTGCCTTCCAAAGAGCAGGCTTTTGCTGTAAACCCATTGCTCTTTGTTCCATTTGTTTAGCAGCTGACTAATCTGCCAGCAAATACCCGTGTTTGACTGTGTTCTAGTCTAAACCATTTCAAGCAGAGGCTTTATTTAGAATTCCTCTCTTTTTTTTTTTATTTGCTTTAGTCTTTTGCTAAAGCATTTCACCAGTGTACTGTATTTCCTATATCTGTATCATAACTGATGTACCACATGCTAATAGCCGATACTGCACTCTCGTGTTGGACTGTGCTGTGGTCTGTGAACAGCCCGTGAGACTCGTGAACAGTGGTTTATCATTAAAGAAGGGCTGGCTGGCTGAAGAATGCCTCGACTATTAAGTAGGTGGCAAGTCTAGCTCAAAGTGTGACCGGTGGACACGCACATGCACACACCCCGTATTTTGACCTTTGTATTGTGCAGTGATACGCTGTGTGTGTGTGTGTGTTCTGGTGAAGGCGAGTGGTTCTGGACTGTGGG
Source organism: Salminus brasiliensis (assembly GCF_030463535.1). Lineage (NCBI taxonomy): Eukaryota > Metazoa > Chordata > Actinopteri > Characiformes > Bryconidae > Salminus > Salminus brasiliensis. Next base: position 23,918,249 of record NC_132892.1, on the reverse strand, counting down.
AACAGAACACCAGATATATGGATACTTTATTTCACTGCTCCTTCAAGCCTAGAAGAAAACAGCATAAATGCATACAGACTTCAGTCAAAGGTAAATGCAAGATGACACGGAACCACTGGATTTCTTAATACTTCAGGGCTTCCAGATTAAGCTTAAACCTACACTAAGAAGGATATCCAGTGGTGATTCACTACTGGCACAGCAGTTTCATCCATGTTGGCGACTGTGATCTCCTAAGTATGTAAATATGCACTTATTGCTGTGTAGAAGCACAGTACTCGGTACAGCAGTGTAAGAATACAGTGGCGTGCAAAAGTCTGTTCCCGAGGTCCCTTTTGCCTCTCTTTGGCTTGTTTGGGCTAAACCTAGTTTACAGTTATTGTTATGAAGGGCCAAGTGATTAAAATGACAAAGCTTTATAAATACTCTGACTTTGCAGACCTTGTTCCACGGCCCCGGGTGGTCCAGCGGACTTAATGCGCTGTCACTGTGATCAGAGGATTGCTGGTTCGTATCATGATCATGCTGCTAGCCATCAGCAGCCGGGGCCTCGAGATAGCGCAGGTTGCCTTGCTTTCTCTAGGGTGGGTAGATGGCGCTTTCCCCTCACATCACTGTAGCATGGTGTGGTAGTCACTGGCGTCTGCTAGCCGGTGCATCAGAGCCGGGTATACGGTGCCTCCCCTTCAGGTGCGTTGGTTGCCTGGTGACAATGCCCATTTATAAGATTATAACAGACGATTATAAGAGTTACACTATACAGTGAAATTCTTACTTAATACTAATTAGTGGTAATCTTCCACTAATACACAAGCTATTGAGACAGGTATATGACTACATACATAACTAGACTAAATATATGAAAACTGTATGACATAAGTTAAAGACTGTATACACAGTTAAACTAGACATCATTAAAACTGAAGACACATTAGTACAAACACTAAAGATGTAAGAAGAGAGCAGTGCAAAAGTTAAGAGGAACAGTGAAGGTCAAGAGAGGTCTGGATGACCAAGAAAAGTCAAAACCCCAGTTTGATTGGAAAATACCTTCAGGATGATTTAGCTCTGGACTCTGGAGTGATGGTGCACTGTTCTACTATGCAGTGACACCTGCACAAATATGGCCTTGAGTCATATTCTGGAATACAGCCTTTCCTGCATCCTGTATCAGATGTTTTTAGAGGAACATCCTGATGTTCAAGAAGCCTGAAACAAGCCTGATGCGTTTCAGAAACAGGTCCCGTGGACAGATGAAATGAAAATCCAAGCTTTTGGCTGCAGTGAACAAAGGTATTGTACATTCTTCAAATGATATTGTGATTTGAAGAAAAAGGGTACAGAATGTCATGAAAAGAACACCTCTCCAACTGTTAAGCACGGGAGGGCTTTAGGCTTGTGCTGCAGCCAGTGGCACTGGGAATATTTTACTGCTAGACGAAGGAATGGATTTAATTAAAGAGCAGCAAATTCTGCCAGCAGATATCACACGGTCTATAAAAAGCTGAAGGTGAGAAGAGAAGAGTATACCTTCTACAGGCATAATGATGCTTTGGATAGACTTCAAAAGAGCAGCGCACGCAAAACTGTCTAAGAATGCCACAGAACTAGAAGCTGTTTCGTGCGGAAGAACGAGTGAAAATCCCCCAAACAAAAATGAAAAGACTCTTAGCTGCTACAAAAAGCATTTGCAAACTGTGATATTTGCCAAAGGGGGTGATGTTAAGTAGCGACTATGCAGCACGCCCAAACTTGCTTCAGGCTTTTGTTATTTTGAAACTGTAAATGATGAAAATAATAATAATAATAAAAAGTAATCATGCTTAAAATGTTGAAGAAATGGTTCATCTGTAACTGTGGAAAATGCCTTTTGATATTTTGAGCAGGGGAGATCAAACATTTGCATGCAACAATAAATATTCATCAATAATAACATAAAAATAGGCCACATTAATATGAATTAAGTTGTTAATTACCTTTATGATTATAGATGGCATGTTGCTATTGACCGGTGTTGATCTTGGACTGAAAAGACTGGAGAGGATTGTCCTTTTTAAATCTTAAGATGCACTTAAACACTATATATATTTTGTTTGTTTGTTTGTTTGTTTGTTTGTTTGTTTTGTTTTTTTTAAACAAGTGATTCATCCAGCAGTCATCATTTTACGGTGATAAACTACACTTTTACTGTTCCAAACCTTGCTATTGCGCCCCCAAAAGTTTGAAACTCCAACAAAATAGAGTGGATTTTTTCCTGTATTATGCACCGGCGGGCGACAACCGGTTTTGAATGTTATCGCTGCCTCTAATCTTTCAACGTTTGAAGCAGAAAAGCCTCTAATTGCCTGGTTTCTACCTTAATCACTCCTCACTAAGCCCCGCCTTCTCACACTCGTTTTCAACCCCCTAATGCTAGGTTCACACTACACGATTTTGGCCTTGGCTTTGGAGTCGCTGACTGTTTTTGGTGATTGGCAGAAGTCTCAGGTCGGAGGCAAATTGGCGTTCCCTTGTTGCTGGCTTGGTCACTACGTGTGAACTGCTGAAAGACGCCATCTGAGAGAGCGTGTCGCTGAGCATTCGTGTAGTGTGAGAAACCCAACCACTAAAAGATTCCAGATTACAAGACAACAGGTTGTGTAGTGTGAATCTGGCCTATCGTCGGGGGGCGAAGACTCGCTGATATCGAAGGTGGACACATCGTTTTTTTGTTTGAAAGAAGAAATCGGTTTCGGACGATACGCAAGATTTTAATATCCGAACAGTAATAGTGGGCTAATAGTGCCTAATGGCTATTGCAAGGATTGTTGCTTTTCTTTATACCTTTAAGTTACTTGGTTTACTTTGGACCTTCCACAGAGTGGACAAGCTCCTAAGAACCTATGTACCTTATAATCCACCTAGTACCATATAAACCACTTGGTATTTGTGAAATACTTTTAAAAACTATAGATATCAGAAACTGCTGCATCCAGTAAACCCAGCTCTTCTGTCTGTAACTGTTTTATCCCGTGTAATTCTTTGCGTTTGCTTTAAAAGGCTGCTTAAAAGATCACAAAAATCCCAGAATTCCATACATGCTCAGTCAGATTTATTAGGGGCTTTTCCCCTCTGTATCAAACACTGTCATGCTGCCTGTTTGGATGATGGCCCCTCTTCAAAAGACAGAAAAGACAGATTCCGTGTGACTATGTGTGTGTGAACACACACACACACACACACGCGTACAAAGGGTGGCGCTGCTTTTGTCTTGCAGCCGTTAATCTTACCTGAGCTCCGATGGGGCGGAGCCAGAAATCTAAGTGTGATGCTGCTGGCTATGCTGTTCACACCTTTTCTGCACATGTGGGCGTGTGTGTGGGAGAGACACAGAGAGAGAGAGAGAGAGAGAGAGAGAGAGAGAGAGAGAAAAAGAAAGAGAGAGAGAGGAGCGTGGAGGAGGAAAGTAGCGCGAGAGAGAGAGAGAGAGAGAGAGAGAGAGAGAGAGTGAGAGAAAAGGTGGAGAGAGAAGCAGAAAGAAGCAGAAAGTGAGTGTGAGAGAGAGAGACAGAGACAGGTAGTGAAAATGTGAGCAGCAGGAAGGGAAGGAAAGCTAGCTTTGAAAGTGCAGGTGAACGTGAGAACCGGAGATGCTGGAAGGGAAGTGTGAGGTGTGTCTGCAGCCCATGGTGGAAGGAGGAGGATACGTGAGGATTTCTCTGGAGGAGGTGGAGAGCTTCTACAGGTTTACAGTTGCCTGTGACTGGCTGCGCTGTGAGTTTGGATGCTTTTGCTTGCCCCTTCTAAAAATTGTGTCTGCATGTCTCATATCTTTCGTCTTGGCTTTCAAAAATCAGGATGTGTTGGTGTTGAACTTGTGGAGTGTTCTGAAGTGTTCATGGGCTCAGCTCTCACCTGGGGTAGCCGTCATCATGGCTTAAATGACCAGGCTAGTACGCTAGCTGTTAGAGATGGCATACCTGTATTGATTAGTAGTGCTGGACTGGATATCGGTGGTAGAAGGAATGCTGTAATAAATCACCCTATGGGATGTGATCTTGTCAGCGGTGTGGAACTGCGGTCTCTGGAATGATGGTGCTCCATCCAGTACTTTTGGGATGAGCTGGGACGTTGGGGAAGAGGTAGGGAGCTAGATGATCACCCAGCATCCTGACCTTACTTACGCTCTTGTCGCTGAATGCAATCAAATCCTCAAAGCAATGCTCCGAAATCTGGTTCTAAGCCTTTGTGAAGGAATCGGTTAAAGTGGATTTTCTCAGTGACTCAGCAGTGATGACTTCATGCCCTGACCGACTGCTGTGACATGCTAGCCACTAAATTACGTTTTCCAACCAGTACACGGTCACATGGGAGCTGGAAGCAAAAGGAGGCGACCTGGACCACGCAAACAAAGGATGTAATTATTACCAAAGTGACGTGCACAGCTAACAGATTAGCATAGCTTTGTGTGTATGTGTGTGTGTGAGTGTGTGTGTGTGTGGTGTTTTGGCTCGTTCAGTGTGTATCAGTGTAGAGTAGTCTTCCAGACCCAGTGTTTTGCATACCCCCCCGTTAGTGGCCTAAAAATACACAAAGACAGCAAGGACAATGCTCCTCTCTATAAACCCTGCGTCATCACAGGCAGAAGGAGGATATACGCTGTGTCATTATTTGCCTATGGTGTTGCTGTAGTAATCATCAAATCCACTAAACAGACAGAACCGTTTCTGTGCTGTACAGTTTATATAGCTTCTCCATGCTGAAGTAACCATCTAAAGCTGCTATGGAGAGCATTTATTTAGTATTGTATTATTCAATACTCGCAGAGATACTAACTGTGTGACTTTGGTGGGGGTGGAAAATGCTCTGATGTGGTTCAGCAGACTCACAACCCTGTTATTTTGCCTCAGAATGAAGCGCTGTTGGTTTTATGGTGGACTCGTGGAGAAAAAATGACAAGCTCTGCAATTATTTGGTGGGGTTTACCATGACGGCCCACGTCAGCCTGGCCTAACCTAGCATAACTTTTAACACTGTAAGATTAAATTTTTTATTAGGATTATTCCCACGTCTTACTGGACAGTGCTGCGGTGGACAGTTTCTTGTTGGTGTCCAGTCCATACAATGTACGGTTAGCTAGCTGAAGAAATTGGTCTTGTAGGGTTAGAATTTAGCCTAGCCTTGACTTTTGTGGTGCTTTGCCATTTTAATTATTATTTTTTTAATCCTTTCTTCCATATTCTCCCCAATAAACCGCTACTAGTGGGCTTCACTAAAGTTTGGGAGCACAAAAAAGTTTATAATAAGAATAACACATCTATAGGTCAAGACTGTTGGACACTGGAGTTATCAGGCTAATGCATTAACTGTATGCCTCAATCCCCACACACTTCATCAGACCACTACCGCTTGTTCAGCTAGCTCAAATAAATGTGTGGTTTTCAACACTGTTTGACAAACTGTTGCAAAAATAGGCAAAAATACAGCCACAGTTCAGAGTTCAGGCTTCTTAGCTACGTAACCCTCGTAGCTCCCATTCAAAACAGAACAAGCAGTAAAAACCCCAGAAACAGCTTCTTTATAATCTGTTTTTAACGCAGTAATAACACAGGCAACCGTTTCAGCTCCAGTCTCTCTACACACAGCTAGTTTGTGAGGTTGATTACCAGCGGGACGGAAGCCTATGCGTCATCTCCCAAAGGAGCAGAGCGCCTGCAATAACAGGCAGTGTGTATGTGCACTCAGTCACCTTCGGCACAGGCCTGGGTGGAACAGTCATTGCAAAATCATAGTTTAGTCCTATTGGTGGTGTTTTACCTGTACTGGGTACTACTCTGTTATTATTTTACTGTCCGAGTATGTCAGAATATGATTGTCCAAGTGTATTATGGAGATCATTAGTACTTAAAGGTACCATAGAATGCATGAGTATTTTAAGTTATGTGACTTGGGATGAAAAATGCTCAGATATAGTTTTACCACACCTATTTACAACCCTGTTATTTTGGCACAGTGTAAAATATGCTGATTTTCTGATGGGCTTGTAAATAAAATTTGTAGCTCGAATTGGCTTGTTAACGCCACTGCAATGGCTCACAGAAGCCACATAGTGTAGCATAGCATTGTTTTAAGCAGATGCTGCTATCCTGTGCACTCTCGGCATGGTGTGGGTTAGCTAGCTGTAGTGAAATGTCAATGTCATGTACCGAGCTCTCATTATTCAGCTTTGCCAAGGTAAACAGTTTTCCATTTTAGGACACCTTTTAAAGAACACTAAGCTAACTGCATATTTCGTAACAGAAAGAATGCAAGTAGTATTGGTTTAATGGGTAAAGTGCAGTGTGTAAAATGTAAATCATTTGCCCTCATAGTGTTTTTAATGTGTTTTACTCATGAAAATGTGCCAGTGGTACTTTTTTTGCCCATTGTAAAATTTTAGATGTCAGAAAAAATAAATATAGTACGTCATGTATCGTGAATTAGATGCATTTCTTTAGCCGATCACCCATTCCTGTATAAAAACATTATAACGTTGCATAGCTGTGTATCTTTTGACCATACTTTTGTCCATTCTTATGTTTGAAACATGAAATGGCGCCATCAGCATGTTTGGCCTCTTATTAGCCTAGCATGCACCACTTAGCCTTACTGCACCAGCTAAAGGACTTTTTCTTTTTTCTTCAGTCATCCCTTTTAGTCCCATGTCACATTACTCAAGTGTTGTGGTCAGATGTGCTGGGTGCAGCTGGATGTCCATCTGTAGGACATCATGTTATTTCAACCCTGCTGTCATTGGTCGTTCCTCTTTTTATATTCGTCCCGTGTCCCATGTTTTTGATCCTCTTATTTAGTTTCATTGAACTGAGCGCAGTTCATTAGAACAGTTGAGCGTGTGTGTACACAGAGTGGCGAGAAGCATCACACAGGTTGAGCCGCTGGTGTTTTGGTGTGAACAGTGAATAATACCGTGAGCTGCTGTGGAGGTTCATCGTTTTGGTACAGATGTCGCTGGAATCAAGTGAGTTTGAGCAGTTTGTCTTGATTTGCTTCTGAAAAAAAATTATGAGATGAGTTTTTCTGTGTTGTGGGTCATATATATATATATATATATATATATATATATATATATATATATATATATATATATATATATATATATATAAAAATGGGGGATACTGTAATATTAAAAAATAAGTAAATACATTTTATTTAATAGTATCTAGCTGTTCCCAGAGCCTGTATATCTGGATGTTTTTACTTTTACTTTCATTTTGGAGGTATTGTTATATTTGATACTATTTTGTTTTCAAAATAACATGTAATAACATGTCCAAATGTTTGTGGACACCACTTCTAATGAATGCGTTCAGCTACTTTAGGTTGGACCCATCCCTGACACACAGCCTGTTTAGTCCCTGTAGAGAAGTATTGCCAATAGAATGGGGCACTCTAACACCAGGTGTTGGCTACAGGAGTATTAAGCCCTCCAGCATTGAGCTGTGGAGCAGTGGAACTGTGTTCTCTGGAATGATGGTTGGTGCTCCATCCAATACTTTTGGTATGAGCTGGGGAGCTGGGGATGAGCTAGGGTGGTAATCATCCATCATTCAGACCTCACTTATACTCTTGTCACTGAATTCAGTCAGGTCCTCGCAGCAATACAAAGCAGTGCTCCAAAATCTAATAGAAGGCATTCCCTGGACCTTTTGAAAGTTGTATTAGGTAGTATCCTGTATATGTATTTACACATGCAGCACCCTTTTACTTTTTATCACGGCAATATTGACAATGAGAAAAACATTGAGGACAGTCACAAAAAATGGCCCATTGTCACCAAGGGTGTCTGGAGAAGTAGATAGAGAAGTAGACTTTAACATTACAGGACATAAATAATCCCACATCTTCCTCAGAATCGCTTCAACAAGCTTTATCCCTTTACTGACTTACTAATAAAGCCTGCTTATCATACCTCTAGTGTTTACCCATGTAACTTTCCCAGCCAAGCCTGTAGACTCTTTGCCATGGGTGTGTTGTGAAAGAACTGCCATCAGTTTTATACTCCCTCAGCATTACATGGTCTGTAAAGGCAGGCAGGTCGTAGATCAGTCTGTGTGAATTAGCCCAACATCCTGATACTGTGCAACTAACAATAAAGGCTGTTTGCTGTGTAAACTCAACATTATAGCTGACCGCATTACCGAGTGTACTTTTGATGGTCTGCTTAGAATTCCTTGAATTTGTATGGCAACACAAGCCTGAAGCATGGGAATTAATCCACCATTGAATTAATTAATTTTATTGGTGGATTACACTCTTGTGCTTAACAGCTGTTGAGGTGTTCTTTTCTCACCTGCCTTTTGCTCAGCGTCATCAAAAATCTCTATGTTCACCATATCAGTACGCAGGATGTCTTTACAGAATGCATCAGGCTTGTTTCCTTTGAATTTGTTTGTGGTGAGGACACAGAAAAGGTTTTCTTCTGATGGCTCCTCCATGAAGGTCATATTAGTCAGGTGTAGCTGCACAGTAGAACGGTGCACGACCACTCCAGAGTCTGCTAAATCTTCCTGGGGTGTTTTTACCTTCAAAACTTGCCTTTGTCTTTCTATCAGTTCTATGGGCAATTCTCTCTGGAAGTTGTCTGGGTCTGCTAGATCTCTGTTTGAACTGCACTATATCTGCTAACTGCCATTTCTTAATTAAATTGCGAGGAAACCGATGAAACGGCTTCCTGAAATGCTTTGCTATTATCTTCTGCTTTGTGGTCATCAATTCATTTAGTATTAAGAGTGCTAGGCAGCTGCTTAGATGACCCTGTGTCTGCTGATTGTTGGGACATGGTTTGAGAACTTTCTAGGCTCGATTTTAGTTGACGGAGTTACTAAATTGTTGCACTCCTATTTACAGTAACAGAAATTTTGACCAGGGCTGCTCATACTTATAAATTCCACTGTACATTGCCGTATTTCCACCTGTCCGTGTAAACTGGGAAGTTCTGATCTTGGGTAGTAGCTTTACTAAAAATCCTAATCACAAGGCTGATGTGGTTTGAGCTAGGGCTGGGCGATATGAAACCGAAAATACAAAATCATGATATTCAGACTTGTTTTTGTGATACACAATATTTATCATGATAAATTACAGACTAATTACATCAGTAGCAACAAATAATTAAAAACTACTATTCAAATACTTAATACTTCAAATAATTTGTACTGAATACAGTGATTTCTATTCAACATCTGCTTCACTTCATCTAATTCTATAACTTTATATGCTTAAAAAAGCATATTATCATCACAATAACAAAATGTATCACGATACGATACAATATCATCATATTACCCATCTCTTGTTCAAGCCCAGCTAACCCAACCAGTTTGTGGTCAAGTTTGTATTGAAGTGCAGTCTTGCCCAATCTGCAGTACTGGTCAGTGTCTCCTACTCTGGGGCCTATATAGTGGACAGAGACACCAGGCCAGGCTGATTCAGAAGATAAAGTGGGCGTCATGTTCCTGCAGTTTTAGAACCCCAGGCACGTGGCTAATTGCTAATGATAATCATCGCTGGTGTGAACTGACCTACTTGAATGGACATGGAGACTGAGCTTTGCTAACGGCCGAGAAGTGTGTCTGTGTGGAAGACAGAAACAGAGACAGATGGCAAGATGAAAGGAAGTGGAGAGGGAGAGATGGAGAAGGACTGCAGCAGGACACACCCTTAAGTAAACAAGTTGGCATGCAATGTTGGTCGAAGAAGATATCCGAGCTCGTAAAGCAGGATAACTTATTAGTTCAGTTTTCTTTCATTGGAAAACCCTCAAGTACAGAATTAGTGTTTTTAGAAAATCTTTAAAAATCTGCTGTTTGCTTTAATTATGAAAAAGGAAGCGTTCCCTGGTAATGAACAGGCCGGGGGTGTTTTTTTTTAATTTTGTATTTATATACAGACATGTTGTCATGGCTGCGGTAGACAGTGTCCTGCTGTGGTATGTCTCCTGGTTTTCCCGTGGCTAAACTGAGGGTCCACTGAGGTTATTGTCACACAGGTGTCTTAAGCATCCTTTCTCCCAGGCTCAAGAGAGACCCCTTTTCCTGTTTATTTTGTGGATCTGACTAGCAAAACAAAAGGCAAGTAAACAGGGCTTGCACGTGTGTGTGTGTGTGTGTGTGTGTGTGTGTGTGTGTGTGTGTGTGTGTCGTCAGACTTGTTCCTCCTTTTCCGAAACAGCTTTTTAACAGAATTTTTAACAGAATTCTGCTACAACTAGATGTGTTTCCCATAAGACTTAGTAAGGCTAAAGGGCACCTGCATATATTTTCATGACAAGTGACCTAAGCCTTCAGACATTATTGAGCTCAGTGTTTGCAAGATCATGGCAAGACTGAATTTTGCCAGAGAGCATCTGGACAAAGACCAGGACTTCTGGAACGATGTTCTTTGGACAGATGAATCTTGAGTCTTTTTGTCTGGGTCTCTTTCTGATGGTAGATGCTGAGAATGCTTTACTTTAAACTACCTGTAGGTCCCATGATGACAGTTTAGGATTGTTGAAGGCTTCTTTATGCTTCTTGAGATCTGCTTTTGGGCTGAACTTTCTAGGACAGCGTGACCTGGCCATGCTGGCAGTTGTTCTCCACTTGTAAATTACTTTGCAGACAGTGGAACGGCTGATTTCAAATTGTTAAGGGATCTTTTTGTCTCATTGGATGTGTGGGAAATGGGACGCAAAGCAGATGTTGGTGAATGGCAAAAAGAAGTGACTACATTTGGGTGTGCCAAAGGCCTTAGTATGAAGGAAGTAGCTGAATCTGCAGGAGTATGGAAGTGTACGGTCATACGGGTCTACCAGCAGTGGCAAAAATCCCAGGCTACAGGACATTTTCCTCATTCTTAAGCAGATGTTCCCTGTGGAGTGTTCTTTCAGGAATTGGTCTTAAAGGACCTCCACTGACTTCTAGAAGCAGTTCTTGTCAGAAACCGAAGCAATTTTCATTGACAAGCTGTGAAACACACCGGTTTTGTCTCTCACATTTCTGGCGACAATGTCCTGTAGACTGGATTTTTTTGCCACCGTTAGTAGATCTGTGTGACCGTACGCTTACGTACACCTGCAAATTCAGCTACTTCCTTTACACTGTGTCCTTTGGCCCAAATGTAATCGCTCCTTTCTGCCAATAACCATTAACATCTGCTTTGTGACCCATTTCCCACACATGTAGCGAGACATTAACTGGACAGTACTTAAGTATTGTTGTATTTATTTATTGCTTTATTTATTCATTTGTTGTTGTTTTTTTTATAAATGCTAGCTTGTGCTTCCCTTTTAAACATAGCATTTTCGTTTCACTAAGATATAAATATGGCATCTTTGCTTCTGCTACTGAAGTGAAACTGGATAATGCTGCATTATCTCAGTTGGAATCTTAGGTAGATAACATCCTGTGAGTGTTTACGTCTGGTCATCGCATTTGGTGCGTGTATATATGTATGTGTGAAAGGAAAGCACTAGATCTAACGCATGCGTGCGTTTATGAGCATGATGCCATCCGCCCAGGCCATTTGGATAGACACATTACGTGGGGTGGAGAGGACATGCCAACCGCACTGGTTTAGAAAATACCCCAGCCAGTCTCAACCATGCTTGATTCTCAGCATTGTTCCATCAGCACCCAGTTTTAGTCATATGCTCCATTGTCACAACACTGTGCTTTTATATTTCCCAGAAATGCTGAAGTTTCTTTTCAAGCAAATTTCGTCCTGATGTACATGATCCTGCAGCACCAGAGGAACTCATCTGTTTGAGATAAGCAGGGCCGTACATCCTGATCTCAGACCAGTTTTGAAGTCTCCCCGCTTCTAGGGAAATGGTGCAGACTTTAGTTGAGAAACTGCTTGTAGATCATCATGAGGGGCTGATCTGCAGCAGGGTATTTCAGCCCCAGCAGGAAACAGGCCATTATGAATGACCATTTCCTCTTTTGCAGGCTGTCACGCGCCCGACCTCACAGCATGAGAGGAAATTTGTCTTCTCTTCACATGACACATGAGGCAACAGTTTGGGAAATGTTTTAAAATGGCTGCTAAATCAGTGAGATTTAGGATGTTTAATCAATCCAAAAGTTCATTTTTTAGAGTGTTGAACTTTACTATATTCAATAATTTCCCTGTAAAAACTAGAGGAAGGGTCACACTGCTCTCTCATCTCCACCTCATAGCTTCCACTTCCTATGTTAGGCTTGTTTGATGAAAGGTGGCTGGGTTAACTGCAGTATTTGTTGAGGTAGAACATCTGCGAGATGCAGCATGTAAAAAAATATGATTATGCTGTAAGGGCAAGGTATGTTTACCACAGCTTTTTTAGAAAGCCATCTTGTCCATTATCAGTATACACTGTACGGAGAACAGTAATGGGACACCTACACATTTTATGACTTCCTATTCTAAATCCATATGCAGTTGGTCCCCTCTTTTGGAGCTCTAACAGCAGGTTTGCAACTATGCACAGGCTTACAGGTTATGCACCTATGCTCCTCAGCAATTTGTGACTGAGCTGCTGTGGTTCCTCAACGCTTCCACTTTTCACCACTCACACAGTTGATGGTGTCTGTCTAGGAGGAAAGAAATTTCACAAACTGATGTTATCATCCATTTAGTTAGCTCTTTAGTGTAAAGGCAGGCTGCATGTACCTGTGGCAATGGGCCTGAGTGAAACATCTGAATTCAGTGATTAAGAGGCATGTCCCAATACTTTTGTCCATATAGTGTATATCAAGCAACTAGGCCTGTGCCCAGTGCATGTTAACAGAAGTACCAAGGAAAAAAAGTCATGTACTGCCAGTTTAAGAAAACTTCTCACACAAACCAAAGCAAGGCTGAAACGCAGCTGTTGGGCAGCAGTGGTTAAAGTTGCCCAGTACTGCAGGAAGACGTAATACAAAGTGGCTAATTTCACACATTGAGGGAAAAAAAACAGCTTCTGCTCCATTTAAATAAAATCTCTAAATTTATGGGTGAGTACAGTTGGATCTTTGCAGTTTTAATATAGCTTATTTTGGTGGGGACGTGCGTCATGCCATTGGTAAATAGATTACATCAGTTCTTAAATTAGAATCTTTTTTGGAAATCTGTGATTTCATGATGAACTGATTCACTGGTATCCTGCATTGGAGGCAGCCACACACGAGACACTAGCAAAGGGACTGGGGGTAGAAATTGTTTTCACATGCAGTGGATGCCTTTAAGAACTCTCAAATCCAAACCCTAATGCCTCTCAATGTCTCCTGAATTTCACCAGGACGTAGGCCATGTCATCAATTTGTGCAACAAACTGGCCAAATAAATAGTTTTACGTAAAATAAGTATCATTTACATACAAAGGAAGTATGAACTAGTACAGGTATGGTTATAGAGATTATAGTAAGTGAACAATAAACTCTTTCGGTTTGACCAATAAAGCGAGAATCACATCAATCTTAACCATATCTGAAGTGAAATTTATTGTAACAGCAGAAACCAAAATGAAAGAACTGACAAAGATTCACTGCATGACTATGAGGTAAAACCATTACTCTATGGTTGTTATTTTAGTGTGGACACTTTTGTTGAGTTTTAACTGTTGGTATAAATAGAGGGTCTGGATTTAGACCATCTGATTCCACAAATAGGCATTACAGATTCTACGGGCTTCTTTATCGTCCCAAATATAGAACCTTTTCAAGTTCAGTTGAACCATTTAAAGCTGTGATTGAACAAACAGTGTCTACTGTATCTTCTTCATCTCCTGTAGGTCTCAGTACTAGGGCCTGATGGGCTGAAAATTGGATGAAATTGTGCAGGAGGTTCACACAGATGATACTGTGTCCTTTTTTTGGATTATTATTATGTGCGAATGCAGACCATGCTAGCTGAGGCAAGGAGGAGAACTCAAGAAATTTGGGCTGGAGTTCTGGGGGGCTTCGAGCTGATGGGACCCAAAGCCAGACCCCCCCTTGCCAGGTAGAGGTTGAGTATGAATGGATGATCAGGAGGAGCAGGGGCGGTGGTGGGGTGCAAGTTTTCGTCACAAGAACAAGAAGGGAGGGGAATGGTTTTATATGGTTTTGTTCTGTAGATTATTAAAGTTAAATATATTAATCAGTAGAAGCAGAGAAAGCAACATGATTTCATACTAATTGGTTTGTACACTTTTTTTTAAATGTGCAAATGTATATGCAAGCATTTTCACACAGGCAGTTCTGCAATTTATCCCTTTGGTATCGTACGTTTCTGTAACTGCCCAGTGCATTTCTTGTAAATCCTCTTTCGTTTCAGTCTGTTCAGCTTTGGAAGACAAAAAGGTCCCAAAAAGGTCGTTCTGAGGAAGCAGAAAATCCCCTTTATTTTCCTGTTTTGAATTATGTCAGCCAAAAAAAAGGCTAATGTGGCCCTGATAAACAGTTAACATAATCACACTTTCCAGCAAGGCAGACTGGCCACTATTAGTCCTGACATGTCATACGCTGTAAGGTGTTGTCAGATTATTTCTTCACTCTAACAGTGTTTTTTTTTTTTTTTTTTTTTTTTACCATTTCCAGTAAATATCATGACAGACAATACAGTGTTTGATGTCATCACACTTTGTCACATGCTAATCTCAAATCACAGTGTATGGATTCAGAGCTATTGCTGCTTGATGGATTTTACACACAGAGAGCGTGGCAAATCTCAGACCCCTGTGATTATTTTATAGGCTAGTTGTTGGGGGTAGAGTGTTTTTGAGGCATGCTCCTATGGGTTGTGTAAATGGTTGTTTAAGCATGATGCTGGAAAGTACTTCGGATCCCACATTCCAGCCAGTCTACTTGCATTGGACTTGCAACTTTCATTACAGCCTATAAAGGTGTTCATTGCTAAAGCTCATATTGTGATAATGCTAAAAACATATGACTTAGCTTGCAGTGCTATTTAGGGTTGGGTATCGTTCACGTTTGAACCAAAACCTGGAATACAGTACTGTTTTTGGGTACTTCACTAACAAAAATGTCATTTCAAAAAATGATTCTCCTCTAGCCAGCAGAGGCGATCGGGTTTTTTTCTTTAAAACGAGCAGAAGCCAAAACTGCTGTGGATCCGTAGGGAGCATTTGTGTGCTAGTTTAGTGTGCTGTCACCAGCAACACTGTGCTAAGTACTTGTGCTGGTTTTGATGCGACTAAATTATGCCAACTTTCACGCTAAATTTCTCTTTGCACTATTGCATAACAATATTACAGAATGTAAGTAACACATTGCCATCTTCAGCATTGGCTGCAGGCATGCTGCTGACTTTAGCACCAGCTGTGGCGGGGGACTTTAGGCTGTTTTCAGCTTTCAGCTTTTAGTATCTTGTGTTTGACCAGGTGTTTGCTCAGGTTAGACATGTTGCCATGTCCAGCTTTGCATTTCAGGTTACAAATATTGCAGAGAATGCTGTTGTCTGCATGTTTTGTTTTTGAGACCTCTTTCGGCTCACCATTGCCCTGACTGTGTTTTACGCCGGAACCAAAAATTGGCACCGATTGATTGGACTCTCTCTTGATTGGAATCAGTACTCGGCAGTACCAACATTATTTGGTTGGTACCCTTAAAAGCACAACTTCAGTACCCTTCACTTTAAAAGGATCTGGGTTTGACCCCTCAAGCTTTGATGTACATGTGCATTAAAGTACATATGATTAGTTTTGGCTATAAATGTACACCGGAAGCTCTAAACCCCTGTTATCATGTGATGCAAACAAAACTAAAACTGGATTGAACTGGTACAGATGCACCAATATGGGAATTCTGATGCTAGTTCATCTGTGGCATCAGTTGAGCTACAGCTACAGTTTCTTTACCATCGCCCAGCCCCAATCTGACCTGGAAATTTGCTACTGATTATAAAAAAATACCTGATCACCTGTAGGATTTGCCTGATGAGGGCAAATTAGGAATAAAACCAGGCTTAAAAATCATAACGCTTAGCTTTAACCATGGTGAAATCACTGCTCTATGCTCTATTTAGGTGCTCCTACAGTTTTGACAGCAAGACATAAAATGCTTAGAAATGGACAATTTTAGCTTGAAAAGGTCTGTAGGGCATTGGGGTTTAGGCAGGTGAAACTGGTCCTAAAACAGTGTAAGCTGGCATCCTTGCCCGTGTGTACTGAAGCCTGAAAGTAGCTGAAGCGGACGGATACTGTAACCAGGCACTGCAATTAGCTGCTGTAAAAACAGGGATGGTGATTATACTCAGGAGAGACTGCGATGACTGACGGGACTGTGGTGATGAGGCTGTTGTTGTTGCTTGCTTCTCAGGTACTTATTCAAAACATGGGTTGATTATAATTATGCTCAGGTGTAATTTGTGAGGGAGAAAAGGTCATAAGGTTAAGATTTCCTCTGGCAGTTGTTCTTTATAAACTGTCATGATTAAGGAACCAAAAGAAATGCTCTTTTTCCATGATGAATGGACCAATAGTAATTCTGTTTTTTAAAATTCCATGATAAATGGACCAATAGTAATGCTCTTTTAAACTCTCAAGATGAATGGACCAATAGAAATGCTCCTTACAATATTTCATTATACATTTACTATTAGAAATGCTCTTTTAAAAAAATCATGGTGAATGGACCAATTGAAATGCTCTTCACAACAATACCATGATAAACAGACCAATAGAATGTTCTTTACAAAAATGCCATAATGAATGGACCAATTGTAATGCTGTTTTTTTTTTTTTATTTCATGATGAACGGCCCAATAGAAATGCTGTTTTCAATGTTCCATTGAAAGTTATGATAGTTCTCTCTCCTGTAAAGTTGCTGTTTTGTTCTGACGGTGATGAAGTCAAAAGTTAATTAGCAGAAAATGGTTACTGGTGGTTGGTGTAAAGATGGCAAGCCTGGGTTCCTATCACCACCACTGTGAAGAAATCGGAGTGTAGTTGTCTACAGTGCAGCACTCTGCATGACTTTGCTCTCAGCTCTGAAACTCAAATCAAACACAACAAGGGTGGAATTTCATTTTGAGTGGTCTCGTGGGGGTTAAATGGTGTTTTGTAAGGTTTCTGATTATTGCAAGCTCCATACATGATTAACTAGTGTGCTGTGTGTGGTTGAGGAAGCTGTGTGGCTGCTTTTAGTTTGTGAAGGAGCATTGTTTGGTACCTGGGGTGAATGTAAGATCTGTTTGTCTCTGTGTGTTTCTTTGTGGGATGTAAAGCAGGTGAGAAGCTGAATTCTAATGCTCAGAGCAGCAGACAGTGTGTCATCATGAGAAACCACAGTGAACAGACAGCGACTGTTAAAACAGGGCCCAGGTTCACAGGGCCCAGGTTCACAGGGCCCAGGTTCACAGGGCCCAGGTTCACAGGGGCTCTAAGAACAATGTTCTTTAGCGCCATGCGAAAGAAAACAAGTCACGATTAAATCTTTCTAAGTCTTTTTTTCTCTGAGGACAAATTTTAACAATAATTGATTGAACAAGGTGTTCTTAAATATTGTCTTAAGCTTACAATATCTTCACACTTGTCTTAGACTGTAAGAGGTCAAAAGGTCAGCCTCTTAAATCCTCAGTATGAACAGGTGATTTACTAGAATTAATGTGTAACAGGATTAAACATAGCCACATAAAGAAAAGGATGGCTTTCTGACATCACGCCGTAGTTATTAGGGATGCACCGATCCAATATTAGAATCGGATATCGGTCCCAATATTAACCATAATTAGCTGGATTTAGTGTTGGATAATTAGGTTGATCCAGGGAACCAATCCTTTTCACTTTAATTTGGTGGTGTGAGACTGCGCTACATGTGCAAATACATAAATGACAAATGGCAGTTTAGTCCATTTTTAGATCTATGTTCATTTGTTCTATTATATAAAGTAATGTTTAAGTCAATCCTGATGCCTTAATTGTCTCCTACATAGTGAGGTATACACTTTATTAATTCAGCAATGGTATCGGACTGGTATGGGGTATCGACCGATATACAAAGTTTATATATCGGGATCGGTATCGGAACTCCCATCTGTGAGTTATATGACAGCTATTTCTCAGCTCCACCTTTCTGAACAAAGCCGTGGATCTACAGTGGCATGCAAAAGTTTGAGCACCCCAGGTCACAGTTTCTGTTATTGTTGAATAGCTACGTGAGTAGATATTGCCAAGCGTTAGTGGACTTTCCCTTGAAATCTCTCACCTCTCTCTGGTTTCCTTATGAATCCGGTTCCCAGCGATGCCACACAGCTCAGATGTAATCTACCCAGTGCCCTCAGGCCTGCGGGAGGAGCTGACACCAGCAGCTGGTTATTGATATGGGAGAGGAAGGGCTATTGTGTCTTTATTTAACTGACCCCATCATCTCTTAAATCACCTTTGGGGGTGTCTGTAGTGGTACTGAGTCTTTGGGTGGGGTGTAAGAATAGAGCGTGAGATCCAAGAGAGGCAGGGGATTTCCTTTAAGTGTGTGTGTAAGTGAGAGAGCGAGTGAGTGGATTGTGACTAGACTCTCAGTGTGTTTTACTGACCCTGCAGTCAATGCCCTTTCACCTCAGGCACGAGAGTGTTGAGATGTTGAGATGAGTGAGTCGCTCTCGCTCTCTCCCGCTCTCTGTCAGTGGCTCTGACTCACTCAGAGTGTAGCACGATGAATTCACACCCTGCCAGACGACAGCGGTCAAGCAGGTGTCGTCTCAAGACAGGGGCCTTCACTGAAGTGGCGTCACAGAAGACTTGTAGAGAGCTCTGATTATGTGCCGCACAGGTTGTTTGTGGTTATTTGGAAATGCAGCTAAAAAGTGTTGACACTTTATGGACAAAAGTATTGGGACACCTACACGCTACACCTACAGCAGCTTTTATGACATCCCATTCTAAATCCATAAGCATTAATTTGTAGTTGGTTCCCCATTGCAACTCTAACAGCAGGTTTGGAACTATGAAGTCAGCAGAGCATTGGAGACGCACACCACTCACAGTTGATGGTGGAATATCTAGGAGGGAAGAAATTTCACCAACTGACTTGTTCCAATAATGGCGTTCTTTTACAGAACCATGCTCTCCATGCTCCGAGCTCTTTATAACCACCCATTCTTTTACTTTTATGTGCGTAAAGGCAGATCTTTGAAAAAGGAGTTGAATGAAAGACCTGAAGAGATGTGTCCCAAAACTTTTGTCCATAGCATGTAACTAACTTGGTAGGGAGGTGGGAACATAACACGCTGTAAACATCACAAAAAAGAGTAGGACTATTTATTCCACTCGTAATTTTATAGGACAGTGTAATGTCCTGCGTGTGATAATAATAATAGTGTGTGTGTGTTTGTGTGTGTGTGTTTTAAATGAAAGGATTGACTAAGAATAGATGTGTAAGAGCTGTCACTGCAAGATGATGATCCTGAGTATTTATAGCAGTGGATTAGTCTAGGATATTAATCTTACTGCAATGTTGAGCCAAGAAAAGAGAAAGTGTCTCCATCTGAAGTGCCTCTCTCTCTCTCTCTCTACCTCTCTCTCTTTCTCTCTCTCTCTACCTCTCTCTCTCTCTCGCTATGAAGGGCTTTGCACAGAACTATAAAGCTTTTAATTCACTGCAGCTTTTACCAATCTGCCTCCAGCAAACAGGTGGTCTTGAGTGTGTGTCTGCGTGCTTGTAATACTATCTATATAAACACATTATGGTCTTCACTTCTAAACAGCCTATTTCCATCACATACACCTAAATGTACATTGTTGAGGTTACGTCTAGTGTAAAGAATTAGGTTAGGGTTAAGATTAAGGTTAAGATTAGGGTTAAGATTAAAGTTGTATTTAGTTTGGAGTTAAAATTGGGGTTGGATTTAATTAAGGATAAAGATTCTAGTAGAACGTATGCTATGGTTAGGGTTAGTATGATTTTGGTTGGGATTAAAATTAGGGTTAGGTTTAGTTTAGGGTTAAGATTTGAGTTAGTACCATTTAGGTTAGGATTAAATTTAGTTTGGGATTAGAGTTAGATTTAGGGTTAGTAGGGTTTAAATGTGGGTCAATGTAGCATTATTCAGCCAAAATAATTGATAAACTGATATAGTGTGTGTGCGTGCTTACACATGTGTGCTCACTTGTGTGTGTGTGTGTGTGTGTGTGTGTGTGTGTGTGTGTGTGTGTGTGTGTGTGTGGTGTGTGTGGTGTATGGTGTGTGTGTGGTGTGTGTGTGTGTGTGTGTGTGTGTGTGTGTGTGTGTCTTTTTCCCAGGCTTTATGAATACAGGGTTGTAGGGCCATTCATAGTGGAATTCTTGGGGATCTCCCTGACACTATAAGGACGCCTCTGTTCTAGAAGCTTCTTTCTGTGTGTGCTGGGGGTCTGTGAATGGCCCCCCGCAGCTCTCTGTGTGCCCACATCCCTCCCCTCCTCTCCTCTCCTATTTCCTAAACTAGGATATCTGTGGTTATACTCGCTGTGATGCACCAATGTTGTTCTCAGACTGATGCATCTAAAGACTAGATTAGTAAAAGGTCGTAAATGAAAGGAACGGGGTGTTTTATTTTACTGGACTTTTACTGGTTTTCTGTAGCTTTTTCAGCCCCACAACAAAATAATGTGTTTTTGTAGGGCATGACTAGGTCAGTTTTCACCAAGCAGTGTACTTTAACAGGAGGTCATGGTTGCCAAGCAACAGAACCTTCAAAGATTCAAATATTACTTAATTAAACAAATATTACTTCAGTAAACGTCTGGAGCCGTAAGCCATGCCCTTACGCTGAATTCTGGATAAATTTTATTCAGAAATTGATGAAATCTTTATAAAACAGCTGCTGTCACGTCCTGTGGTTAACAAGCACGATGTTCCAATCCTGATGCATGCTGTCCTGTGTGCATTTACCTCCTGAATGCCACTAGATCCCCTGGTTTACCATGTTAATAAAACACAGGACCAAGCATGCATATCTGGTATGGAGCTTATTTTTTTTGGTATTTCTATCATGTAGCTTTTTTAATAGGTATACATCAGACCTGGAACTACTTTCTTTATCTTCTTTTATAATAGAATGAAACTAATGGTCTTTAAATAAACTTAGATTTACTTACACTTACAATTAACTTCAGTACATCAGAATATTATGATCACCTACTAGCGAGACATTGTGTCATGGGCTGTATTAGGTGGCGAAAGGTGTTCATTATAGAGGTTAACTTGTCCACAGTAGCACAGTCTGTTGCTTTGTGCTCTGTACCACTCGCTGGAGTTGTCGTTCCCCTCTGGCATCATTGTCCATTGGGGCACCATTGGTATATCGTTGGGAAGCGCTCAATGGGCAAGATGCCCATTCTCTGTATACCTGCACTATGGTTGCTCTAGAACATCCCACGTAGTTAGCGGTTTCCGAGATGCTTCCACTCTGCAGCAAACCCTGCCACAGGGCATCTGACACATCCCTGGCAGAGTTCATTCCAAACCAGGGGTGGTCTCAATATTTTGATATGACTGTGACAGTTGATGAAGGCTGGTAGCAACTTCTTAGTAAAGGTGTACCAAGAATGGACGTCTCGCAAACTGAGTGCCTCCCAGTGACAGAACAGTGGTGCCAGAATGGCCCATTGATACCGGGGGAACGACGACAATATTCTGATGTTCTTAAAATAAATTAATAGAAAGTGTGAATTCTAATAATTGGTGACTTCTAAGGGTTACTCAAACAGTACTGGAAGTCAGACTTCCTCATGTTGGATTATTGAGGATCACTCCTCATTTGTACTCTAAGTGCTGCACTTTTTGCATCCTGTCTGCTCGTCCATCTGTCTGCGTTACTGGGTGTTAGTATTGCCTCTGTGCTGTAGGTGGCGTCTTTGCTCCGCCCCCTTCAGGACCTGGCCTCGGCCATGATTGGCTGCTTATTATTAATCCAGTTTGAAGGGGGGGAGTGACGTGCAGACGGCTTTGGCCTTGTGCCCCACCCCCACCCCTCTCTCTCTGTCTCTCTCTCCCCCGTCTCTCTTCCAGCAGTACGATTACTGTGTGCAACTTGTGCTTTTTTTTTTTTTTTTTTTTTTTTTTTTTTTTTTTGGTGTGTGAGAGAGAGTTAAGAGCATTTGCACATTAAGAACTTAACCACTTACATCCACACACACACACACACGCACCCACGCTACTGCATGTGGCTGCTTTTACGGCTGCCTCCAGGCAGGCATACCTGTACGTGTATGTGTGTGTCTGTGAGCAGTGGGGGGTGTAACCTGAAGCCGGCCGAGTCGGCCCGTCCGTGTGTGTGTGTGTGTGTGTGTGTGAGATAGACGGCATGGGCTTGTGTGAAGCACGCAGACGGACCGTGTGTGTTCCTCTGCGTTTGCCTGCCTATGAGGGCCGACTGGAGCTCCACGGATAGGGGCACCTGAGGAGCAGCGTTAGCGTCCCGGGGCAGTGATGGCTCTAAACAGAGTGTCCCTGCTCTGCCAGGACATCACCCGGCTGTGGCTGCAGCTGAAAGTGATGACAGGTAGGAGACTTGATGAATAACAAAGGCCGTTCTGCAGGTTTACAGCAGCAACGGGAAACTGCATTTAAATTTGGCAGCTGTTCTTTACGTGGTGTTAAAACGTCATGATGATCGGACCAACAGAAAAGCTCCAAAATGACTTGGAACAAGATCTTTTTCCATTGACTTCCATTGAAAGCTGAGAAGGTTTTTTTCCCTCTCCTGTAAAGTTGCTGTTTTGGAGATACAAGGTTTTTTTTGCAGGCCAGTTGCAACATACTGGCTAAAGCAGTTAGATACAGTCTAAATTTAGCATACAACTGCAAAAGTGTGTGTCCAGTAGATAATTAGAGACTTCAGTAGCACTATGAGTTGATGATAGATGAGCACTCGACTGCTAGAAAGTGTGCTTCAGATCATAGATTAGTTTGGACGGGTTGTTTTGGCTTAAGTTGGGCTGAAGGCTGTCAGTCGCAGGCAAATTATGGTCAGAGTGGAAGGGTGTGGTGTCCCTTTTAAATGTTAAGTGTTTGTGCTTTGGACCTGTGGATATCATCATCATCTTTGTCTCTGCGTTGTTTTCTGTTCTTATACAGCTCTACGTTGTTTCTGACTTATCTGGAATATCGCAGCCCTTATTTGAGGGCATCTGAATGATTACTTTTGTGTTGCTTTATCAAATGTTTACAATGCATGTGAATGCAGTCATATGCAAATGTTTGGGCCCTCCTAGTCAAATGACCTGTATTGTTGGTTTTCTACATAAAAATGAACTAATGCTCTGCAGTGAACTAACATCTGCATATTCTGCTGTACTGCTACTGTACATTTGTTGAATTTAACAGGGGGGGGGGGTAAACTGTAAAATGTAAATGTAGCCAGATTATCGTACAAAGATTACAGGAGGTTATAGGTATAGACAGTTGCAAGAAAAAGTAAGTGGTATAATTCCTATTAAAATGCGGTCTGATCATTGTCTAAGTCACAATTAGAGACAAACACATTCTCATCCAAAGTGCAGGCTAGAAAAAGTAAGTAAAGAAAAGTAAAGATGCCATGAATTTAATGCTATGGATTAGCAGCAGTCATGTGAAGCTGCAAATACACAGCGTTGAGGAGAATTCTGGATTCCCTCTGCAGATGTTTTTTAGTTCATCAGTATTTCTGGGATGCCTTGCACCACAGCCTTCTTCAGATCATGCCACATCACCTCCATAAGGTTAAGGGCAGGACCCGTCAGACTTGTCTTTTTCAACCATTCTTTAGTTAATTGAATTTGTGTGCTTTGGGTTATTGTCTTGTTGCATTACCCATTGTCTCTTTATCTTGAGGTCCTGGACTGCAGCCCTCATAATCTCCTATGCAATGTTTTGAAACGCCTTTGAACTGATCACTGTTCCTTAAATGATCACAAGGCATCCAGACCCTGAAGCAGCAAAGCAGCCCAAAACCATGACGCTCCCTCCACCACGTTTCACAGTTGTGACGAGGTTTTGGTGTGCAGTGTTGTTTTTTTCCTTCAGACATGGTGATGTGCCTTTGTGCTAAGAAATTCTTTTTTTGTCTCGTTTGGCCATAGAGGACTTTCCTAGAAGCACTGTAGAACATCTAGGTTGTCGTGGGCAACCTAGATGATCACAATGTTTTATGCACATCAGAGGCTTCCTTCATGGTGTCCTTCAATGAACACCATGTGAGGACACATGAAAAAAGGTTTTTGCAGTTTGTAGAGTCTTCTGCAGGTCTTGTGTTGTTACCTTCAGATTAGTCCTCACCTCTTTCATACTGTTGTAAATTCACTAAATATGATATAAATCACTGTACTTCATATAGGAGAGTATTTGAATCTGTTGCTACTGATTCATATTGTCTGCATGTCAGAATATTGCCATAAATATTGTGGATCGTGAAACTGCCTATAAATGTTGTGATATATTTTACCCTATCACCCAGCCCTGCTCAGAAGTTCCAGAATATGCAGAAAATAACAAAACATTTGACCTGGGGTGCTGGAACCTATAGGTACTGGGGTGCTGGAACCCACCCCAGGTTCCAACTATAGGTTTATGTAAGTAAGTAATTTCATCAGTACATTACAATAAAAAATATTATTCATTATTTCCCTTCCATTTTTGTATGGGACGCTCTCTGATTTATTTATGTATTTCTATATTTATAATGCAATTCAATTCTAATAATTTAACCCAAAAAACTTTTTGGTACCACAGGCCTTGAACTGTTCTCACCTGTATAGTTCCCACTGTTTGCACATGCTTGTCCCTTATTGGTCAGGAGTTGTTTACTTTCAAATTCACCCTCGTCTCCAAAGTCAATATGCTCTCCAGAGGCGAACTTCCCCCTCTCTCTCCCTGTCTCTCTCTTTCTCTCGTTGTTTGCGACAGTTGGGTCAGTTGACAATACCGTGCGCTAGTTCCTCTTTCTCCTCTGACCATATGGTCCAGCTTTGCCGTCCACAAGGGTTTAAATTCCAACAGCCACTTTGGGCCGGTGTTCTGGCTAGCTTTGAGATCATGAGGCTCACGCCTCAAAGCCAAACCGTCAGTCTCAGCCTCAGGCCATTGCCACGGCCGTGACCTTGGCTTTGCTTTAGCAACGTGGAATCACCATGGTTGCAAAACTTTGCTGCCACAGCGCTGACAAGTGGAGGCCCATCAGCTGGAATTTGCATGTTTTTAGCTTAGCGTTGTGGCTGTGCTTTCTATAGCCATTTCCCTTGGGCCGTGAGACGCTTTTCGAGATGTTGGTTTGTACTGAACTAAGTCTGCACAGTGGACTGAAGAGTTGATTGTGAATATGCTAAAATGTTGGCCTGTCACAATGTGAAGTACGTCTCGGTTTTGCTATTCGGATATAAGCATTTTTACAAGATATAATTAGCAGAAACTAACTAGCATGGAAAGTTATAAAAAAATCTGAGAGTTCAGGTTGATTTACTGACTTATTTGTATGTGATTTGATGTACTAGCTACTGGCCTTTACATTGAATTGGTCTTGTATTTATTTTGTGGATACACCAGTCAGTCATTACATTAGCACCACTGACAGGTGAAGCGAAAAACAAGGGGTGGAATATTAGGCAGCAAGTGAACAGTGATGGAGGTGATGTGTCAAAAGCAGGACAAATGGGGCAAGTGCACAAATCCGAGACACTTCAACGACTACCAACTTGTGATTGCTAGACGACTTGGTCAGATCTGTTGAAGGGGGGCATACTCAATACTGAACTAGGCAGGTGGTGTTAATGTTATAGCTGATTAAAAATAAAGGTGCTTAAAATGGGTGTTCAAGCGATGCCTTGGTCCATTCATTGTGAAATTTGGACACAGTGTGGAGGACATGTCCACATTATATCAGAAAGTGGATCACTGCACAGATTTTGCAGGACAGTGATGATATACTAAAGACCACATACCCTCAATCAGTGCCACTGAATCTGAAACCCTTTGGGCTACGAGTGCGATCTGTAGACCTCTCTCTGACTCTGTAGGCTTGTCTGAGTGTGACGTGAGGAGGAAACCGAACAGTAGCATGCTGTCTTCACGCTGTCGCGACAAACATATTTGCATTCAGTGAGCGCCTGCCCTGGCCAGCCAGCATAGTGACCCACTGCTGGAGCGTGAAGGCATTGTTCCACTTTCTTGCCACACATGGAAACGCTCCTGATTTTGAATCCTCTGCATTGTTTATGTACATACTGTAACTGTTCAACTCTGTACGATTACTGGTCTGCCACCAGTCACCAATTTTCTGGTAATTACCATCAACATGTGCCCATACATATCCTTACATACCTGCTTTAATAAAGTAGATGTTAATACATGCCATGTTTATTTGATTACTGTGGTCTGTTCACATTACCAATGATAAAAAAGAATGGAATATTAAAGAAATAAAATATTAAAGAAAAGATCAAAAGCATATATATATATATATATATATATCTACACAGAAATAAAAAAAGATTAAAATATATATATTATAGGGATAGGAAACCAATATATATTATATGGACAAATGTATTAGGACACCTACTGATTCATATTCTAAAATCAAAAGGAAGGCTTTCTACTGGATTTCAGAGCATTGCTGGGAGGAGTTGATTGAACGCTAATGAGGTCAGGTGTTGGATGCTCATCACCCCATCTCATCCCAGAAGTACTGGATGGAGCACTATCATTCCAGAGAATGCACAGTTCCACTGCTCCACAGCTCAACACTGGGGGGCTTTATACCTCTCTAGCCCATGTCTGGCATTAGGCATGGTGCCAATAGGCTCATGTTTATCTGCTCCAGATAGTCCTATTCTACTGGCAGTGCTTGTCTACAGGGACTAGACGAACTGTGTGTGTACATTTGCACATCTCTTTAAGCAATGAGTGCAAGTTAAGTAGCTGAATGCATTTATTAGAAAGGGTGTCCACAAACATTTGGACACCATGTATATCCCTGACAAAATCTTGTATTACTTCAGGAGTTTCTGCTTTACAGGACAAATAGCATTTCACTTTTTGTGTTGGTCTATTAGTCATTTAATGTCCACATAATATAAAAAGCAGCTACCCTGAATTGGTCTTGCACATGACCCCACCTCAATGCTGAGTACAACTCATGGAAATTTTATCATATGTAATTTAGGTGGGCTGTGAAAAATGTCAGGCATTTGATTCAGTTGTTGATCTCCCACCCAGCCCCCTTCTGCTTTTGTGGTTCTGTGTGTGTATTAGTGGGTTTTACCCTTATCCCTATAGCAGAGCAGATGGAGGCTCCTTAAAACCAGTGATGTAGTCTGGCTTCTCTTATGCACACACTCACACACAGCTGCCAATATTTCCAGTTTGCGAGCAGTTGCTTAGGCTGATATTAGCAGTATGGGATGCCGGCCAGTTGGTTATGGCAGTTGGTAGCTGAGTGTATGTTTGTGCATTCCAGCCCATGCTGTAGCAGGAATTCACAGATGCTTAATGGTCACCTACTGTGCTAACTGGAAGTGGATAATTTTATTAATATTATTAAATTTGTCAATTGTTTCCCTTTTTCTCCCAATTTGTACTGCCAATTAACCCCCCCATTCGTATCCTCCCCATAGCACTAGAAATGCTCCCAGCACTAGGAGGGTAAAGACTTAACACATACCTTCTCCGATACATGAGAAGCCAGTCATCGCCTCTTTTCAATCTGCCGCTGATGCAGGGTGGCCCGGCAGTGGACACACTCGGAGGGGGTGTTGGGTACCCAGCTCCACCACACCAGCCAACAGATGCCTTTGCCTCCCAACATCGCTTTTCTTAGAGTGATGGGGGGAGAGAGAGTGCCATCTACCCATTGGAGACAGCATAGTCAATTGTGCTCTCTTGGACTCCGTCCGCAGATGGCAAAGCGGCATGGCTCAGGATTCGAACTCGCAACCATAACGGGACATTGGGGCATTTTTGGAAAGGCGTGTGCTGAAAGCTAGGCTATCCAGAGTGTGTTCAGCATTCCTGCGTGATAAATCGGAGGTCCCACTTTTAATGAAAAAAGTTGAGTAAAAAAAGGAGACACTTAGTACTGCCTGGGCTGCACTACAGGATAATCAAGCTGATTTTTTGGCTGATTTAGTCTCTCCCAATAAGGACAAAAGCTGTCTCGATTTCAGTATAGTCTAACGACTGGTGTTCTCCAATTTTCCAGTGTATAATCCCATTTTAGACCTGGTCAGTGGTTACAGTTCAACATATTGTTGGATGTAAGAAAGGAGTACAATTCTGACATCATGCTTAAAAGGTTGTTCACTAGAACTGGAGTGTAGTGTCCAGACTGAACAAACCACCTCCTAATGTGGTGTGGATCTGATTTGCAGAAATCTGATTTCATGTTTTTTTTTTGCTGTCCATACTATCAAAAATCTATCTGGATACAATCTAGATATTTGCTAAAAATTGGATTTGGGCTGGTAGCCTGAACATAGCCTGTGTCCCTTATGACGAAAAAAAAAAAGATTTGGGCCACTTTTACCTGCTGTGTGAAAGTAGCCAAAATGCCTCAAATCTGATGTCCACGCATGTGTCCCATTTAGGGCCTGGTACTGTGAACGCAGCCTTAGCAGCTCTAATGGCGTGCTGCTCATCTCTGCTCTTCTTTTGCCTTTGTAGTTCGGACAAGCCGTGACACGACATAGACAGAGCAGTGTTTAACGACATACTGACGTGTGATTAACCTGGACTGCTTGTGAGAACATGACCAAAACAACATAGCGATGTTGCAAATGATGGTCCTTTTTCCACATTACTGTGTGTGTGTGTGTCTATGAAATCTATGTGTGTGATCTTTTGGATGTGGCGCAATTCTAAGTATTCTATGTTCTTGTGGCCAGTACTTAGGTGTAAATAATGCAGACAGTGGACACATTAGTAGAGACTGCGAGTGAGGGTAAGGATGCTAACCTTGTTCTCTTGTGCCAGGAAGGAGAAGCACAGCAAAGGTGAGAACTTTATGTGCACTTAAAACTGCATTTCAGGTCAACATTTGTTGGCATTCCTGCTCGGGAAGATAGTAAATTAAGTAGATGATTTGCTAACCTTGTCTAAGCCTTTCTGGCTTATTATCACGGTCAGGCTACCCACAGTGTCCTAGAAACAGCGGATTTTAACCTTGAAGGACGGCTCATGCCTACACCCATCGGAGTCTCGCATTAAAAATGGAGGGGATTGTAAATAAATAGGCCTACTCGCTGCTCTGCTGAATAGCATTAGCAGCCAAGTGTGGGAGCCAGGCTTCCTCCTCTTCTTCTTCTCGTCCTTCTGCTTAAAATGTTTTTTTTGTCAATGCCGCTTTCCAGGCTCCGCTGAATCGCTCTGTGAATGCTCTGCTGGAACGCTTTGGCATGCTGGCCCGGGCCATAGGCTACAGCTCTGTGGCTCTTGTCTTCACAGCCATGGTGAAAGTGGTTTTGTTTAGCGCCCAAGGCGCTGCTTCTCTGTTGGTACACAATGCGAAAGCAAGGTGCTGACAGACTTGGCGGCGAATGAGCCCTTGAGCCTCATGTTTGGCCGCGAACAAGGCCTGGCGCTCGTCTTAAAGCAACAGTAAGGCGAAAAATGAATCGTATGGTATCTTTTTGGGGTTTTTTTTCCCCCCGTTACCCCAAACATAGTGAATCAGCCAGTGCATGTTTAATGTCCACAGTTGGCTTCTTTAGTTTTGCACCGGAGGTGAGAGTCTACCGTAACAGACCACATGTCTAAATCACACATATGCCTGAAACCCAAATGTTTGCTGTACAAAGTTTAGGCCTATGGGGATACTTCTTCAGCTTTACGAACTAGTCTCTGAAACTTCATTGTTATCTAGGGCCTAATTATGAGTCTGATAGGGTCTGGGATTATATTTCTTATTATCTTGATATACATGTTTCAGAAATGGACATATCAATAAGTATGCAGTGACGGAACCTTAGAGTAATTGCATGGTTAGGAAAGTAAGCCTTTAATATTCAAGAAGAGCTGTGCTCTTACTCTGCGGACAGTGAGTGATTTAACCAGTCTCGAACACTCGCACATCTATTCTTACTGCATACAGTCTATTCTTAAAAGGGTTCTTTGATTTAATTATACTGGAGCCCTTTTTGGAGCTCCGTAGAACCATGTTCTACATGACTTCAAGGAGATGTTTATGAAAAACCAGGTGGAGAACCATGAACATATTCAAATGGTTAAGATAAGATAATCCTTTATTAGTGTTCTTTGAATTGTCATGGTTCTGTATAGCACAATTGTCTTTCCCAAAGAATCCATGAGAACATTTTTTAAAGGCGTGACAGAATGCATATATATATATTTTACATTGTTCTTTAATGTATAAAAATGTATAAACCAAAGGATGTCACTTTCATTAGGTTGGAAAAATGCTCACATGCAGTTTTACAAGTTTTACAACCCTGTTATTTTGCTTCAGAATGAAACACGAAATGGGCACAGAATGGTGATCTCTGCTTTTATTGGCTGGTTTACGTTACCAAAATAGCTCTCAGCTGCATAGCAAAGCCTAGCCTAGCCTAATGTAGCATAGATTTTAACACTGCAACACAAACCTTTTGTTATTATTCCCAAGTCCCTTTGGATAGTGTTGTAGTTGTCCTCTCTGGGTCCCTTCTGTGTCCAGTCAGCACGGTATGTGTTTAGCTAGCTGAAGAAATTGTAATAGGGTCTGGTAAGGTTAGCTTTTAGCATAACACCCCCATCTAGCACCCCTCACTTCACCAGTGATTCAGCCAACCCAGTCTTTTTAAATGCATAACAAATATGGCACAATCAATATAGCCTGATGAATTTTACTTGACTGTATGATCACACAACATAATAAACACCATTAAATATGAAAAGAACTGAAATGAAATGAAACGGTGTTGTCACTGCTGTTGGGAGGCCACAAGCTTCATCGTGTTTCTCCTTTATCAATATTTCTGGTTTCTGTCATTCATGTTTTCAGGTTTTCAAAACTAGGCGGATGGACTATAATATATATATATATATATATATATATATATATATATATATATATATATATATATATATATATATATATATATATATAGGGAAATTAGGTTTTGCTAATTAGGAGTGTGGGGAGTGTCATGAACATAAGAGGCTGATTGGTGTTGATTGCTTGTGAACTTTGGTGCTTGCAGTACAACTACATTATATTTCAGAATGAACTAAATTTTGTATTCTTAAATTCACCCCTATTGTATAATCATCATGCTGAGAATAGAGCCTGGTTTAGTCGTATTTCATTTTCTGAGGAGCAGGTGTGGCTTTATTTAACTTGAAATAAATGTAAATAGAAAATACCCTGCAGAGAAAAGGATAAATCACATGGTGTATTCCTTCAGCCATCAATAGCAGCTTTTAACTAAGGCACACCCGTGGGTCAAACGAGAAAGAGTTGGTCATTTGTCTCTTTTGCATCTGGCCCTGAATTCACACAAGGCCAGTGCTGATCTGGGATCAGAATCATTCCTTGTTCATGGTGAGCAGTATCAGAAACTACAAATCCTCATTCTAGGTCAGCTCTGGTCTGTCATTTTTATGAGTACATCTGCTCTCAACTTTTTCAGACCTGCATAGGCCACAGATGCTCTCTTGTTTATGTCCCTAATGGCCTTAAAAATTAAATTAGAGAAAGTCATATGTAGAGAATCGTCCTTTTCCTCTCATGAGCTGAGATTAAAGTTTTTTTTTAGTTTTACAGAATCTGTCATTCTAATGTAGAAAAGCTTTATTAGCATTTAGACTCATGCAAACATCATGTCTAAATCATTACACATGTCTTAATGTAGGTAATCTCAAAGAGACCTGCTTTCTGACTCTGGTTTCTGACTCCGTTCTGAAGGGGTGTACCAATTCACACAAAATTCAGTCAGGGCAGTAGAATGCATTTAATACATTTACTACAGCAAAACTTAACTAAAAATGTGTCTTCAGGTATAGAAGATATAATACTTATACCTAAAATAATAAAGCCTGTAGTATATTTCTTGCATCATGTAGTAAATAAGTACCCATTTTTAAAATATCTCCCAAATTTACTGATCTGAGCTAATAAACTGTATAATACTACTGCTTTTACTACTGCTGATGTGCAATGTGGCCGTCTTGGATTCTGAGCTCTGGACTGGTGAGACAATCCCGTCTTTCCGAGTAGGAAATCTCACGTTTGGTCATTCCAGTTGAAAATTCCTACTGGAAACTCTGAGGCTCTAAAATTCTGACCTCCCAGTTCAAATGGTATACAGCATTATTGTAGTCGACCAGCCACAAGCTAAAACCCTAGTCCTGAGCGAACAAGCTGACCGCAGTTAACTTAATTGGTTCCAGTTTGCTGATTGTATTGTTCATGAGCCTCATATCAAGCTATTTAATGTAGTATAAAACAATAGCAGCCAAATGAAGTCTGTATTTTGGCCTGATTACACTGTTTGTACAGCATGTCCTCCACTCCTTCATTGATCAGAATCTCATAGGTTTGAATGCTGGTTTGAATATCTTGCACAAATAGGCCGGGAGCTCGAGCTTGATGCATGTCCTTTCTGGTCACAGTCCAGCATCAACTTCTGTCACCACTAACCAGCTTAGTGGACGAGAGTTAGCAAGAGCGCATTAGCCTTGACAGCTGTCTCAAGAGTGTCCTCACGTGCTTCGCGCCGGGTTGAGGGCCAGATCATTTTAATGAGAGAAAAACAATGACCATTTACAGTTTTTTTACATTTACATTTACAGCTCCTCTGGGATTATGTAGGGTCTTCAAACAGTGCTTCCAACCCTGCTTTTCTAGTTGGAAGATTGCTAGCTAGCTCTGCCACTTGTTTATATGTGGAAATATCCACCGTGAAGCGGATTGTGAGTCTGCATTAGGCAGCAGAGCAGATGCTGGCTTTGCTTTCACGGACATTGCTATTCACTCCAGATTAGACTTAAGTTCTCTGATGGTTTCTGCCTAAATGTCTATCTAAAGGTCATATGGATATGCTGTGATGGTACATTCAGTGGTCTGTTTGGTACCTGAAGTTATCTTCTTGGTGTTTTCACTGGAGTTACTAGGCCATCAAGCTTACACCCTACCAGTTTACATGCCTTTGCCACTACACGAGTCGTCCCTACTATCGACTCGAACCATGTTCAGTTGAGCAAAATTCATGCCTCAAAAGGCCTCCCACCACAGGTTTTAGCTGTGTCCATTTTGTTCATAGGTCCTTCTGTCTATTTTATTGCTCAGAGCCACATTTATTTAAGTGTTATCTACTTTAGCTTCATAGCCCCAGTACAAATATGCCGACTATATTCAGGGTAAAGGGAAACTTCTCTTTAACCTGTCATCAGGCTGTAGTTGTCGTGAGTGAGCAGTGACATATATCCTATGCTGGAGGTGGCATTTCATCACTCCACCACCAAAACACACAGTTAGCAATCTGTTATGTAATCTAATAGCAGGCTAGCTAGCAACTGCATTTATCTTAAGGCCTTCTGAGGGGTCTGACTCCAGCACACTGTTTATCAAATGGAAAAACTGGCTACTTTACATTGCAGTAAATAGCTATTGTATGCCCAGACTTGCCACTAATGGGCTAATGCCGTCAGTCTTGTCTCTGAAGCCATGTTACTGAAGAGCTATTTAGAATTGCTCAGTTCCATAAAGAGGGACTCAGTTTGGATTTATATCTGGTGTCAATACATGCAGTTTCATTATTTTTTGTTTTAACAGTCATTACTTTGCACTATATAACTATAATCTAAAGGATTTATCAATGAATTAATAAAAAAAAAAAACTGTTTGAGGTGCCTAAAAAGGGTCCAAGAAGAACTTAAATGTTGATGTGCAAGTTTTGATGAATTTTTCAATATATTTTTAAATAATACTTTTCCACTTTAACAAAAGCTCAAAAATTGCAAACAGACAAATTATATAAGGGCATTCTGAAACGGATAAAAGTTAAAATTCCTAAAAAAAATGATTTCATGATAAATTTGACATTTTCCAATATTTCAGTTTCTCTTAAAATTAAACAGCCTGTTTCTGCATTTTTAAGACTGATGTAAGTTAAAGGAGCTCTGTACTCAGACCTGGAACACTCCTGAGAGCTGCAAAATGAGTGAGATTGGTTACATTGTGGTAGGCAGAATAGGCTGGGAGATGTAGATGAGTTCCTGTGACATCCAAGAAAGAGTGAATTCAGATCGACTTATTTTCCATATATTAAGCTGTATATTCTGAAACGTCAACAATATTAACATATTACTTCATACATCTTTGTTTTAATAATTCAAGGGGATTTTTTTGGTAATGTGGCCTTTTAACATTTACAGTACTGTGAAAGATTCTCATTAAGAGAAGGAAACAGCCCTGTCTTTTAAAGTGCAGTAGCTGGATTTCTTAACTTTATGAATGCATCGTCTGATTTGATCTGCTCATTAGTAGCATCAGCATTAGTAGAAATTGTAAAAACCGGAAGCTTGATTTTGCAGATTTTTTTCCACCCGTTTGTCATTGCGTGTTATGATGGCCCCTATTTTGCGGTACCCTTGAGTCATCTGCTGTTTGTGCAGTCATGACTTCCCATGATTAGCAGTGTTTCATGGCAAATTGCTCGATTGCTCGATGATGGGGCAGTGCCACAGTCGAATACATGTGGATTATTATGACGTGATCTCTGTTTTAATTATTTTAAAGCACTTAATAATGCAAAAAGTGCAACCCTGTGTGCATGTGTGTGCTTGTTCTCAGCCCTATAACCCTGTGCAGTCTGTTTATGGATTTGCTGAATATTCAGCACCATATTCCAGTTTCTCTGTCCTTCTTCAGTGGTTTTGAGAACTCTCACCCGGTCATCATAATGACAACAAAGAGAGATACAATAACAGTTGCAGAAACTGATGCTGATTTGTGTATGTGTATGTGTGTGTGTGTGTGTGTGTGTGTGTGTGTGTGTGTGTGCCCGCTCTGCTGTGCTGTAGAGAAGCATAATATTTGCTTCTACATCGGATCATATTGATCTGTTGTTAGTGTTGTTCTCGATTATGTGATGTGGTGGAGTGTCAGATTTGTTGTCAGTGTTGAACCAGAGAGTGAGTGAGGTAATGTTGAGATTCAGATTTGCTGCGGTTTTGAACCTCAGTGACCTGTTGTCAGTGTTGGACCTCAGTGACCTGTTGTCAGTGTTGGACCTCAGTGATCTGTGGTTGGTGTTGGACCTCGGTGATCTGTTGTCCATGTTGGACCTTGGTCATCTGTGGTTAGTGTTGGACCTCAGTGATCTGTGGTTGGAATTGGACCTCGGTGATCTGTTGTCCATGTTGGACCTCAGTGATCTGTGGTTGGTGTTGGACCTCAGTGATCTGTGGCTGGAATTGGACCTCGGTGATCTGTTGTCCATGTTGGACCTCAGTGATCTGTGGTTGGTGTTGGACCTCAGTGATCTGTGGTTGGTGTTGGACCTTGGTGTTCTGTTGTCAGTGTTGGACCTTCGTCATCTGTTGTCAGTGTTGGACCTCAGTGATCTGTTGTCAGTGTTGGACCTCGGTGATCTGTTGTCAGTGTTGGACCTCGGTGATCTGTGGTTGGTGTTGGACCTTGGTCATCTGTTGTCAGTGTTGGACCTTGGTGACCTGTTGTGAGTTTGGACCGGAGAGTGTGTGGTATGGTGGAATTTTTCCACTGTGTTGTACCTCTGTGATGTGTTCTTATCGTGAGCCGATAGGTGTGTGTGATGTGAAATGGAGATTCAGATTTGGCTGCATTGGACCTCAGTGATCTGTTACTGTAGATTTATTAGTGTTGATAAAGAGATTACACTAGTGTAATAATGCTGTGTGTGTGTGTGTGTGTGTCATGAGTTTGACCTAGTTTCTGTCATCAAACATAAAACCAAAGGCTGTCAGCTGCCTCCCTCTCTCTCTCTCTAACTGGCTGAACAAACTGAGGTGCATCTATTTGAGTTTCATCCAGTGTAACCCGATGTACATCTGCTTCATCATAAAACGCACACACACATCCGCACAGTGTGTAAAGCTGCTTAGGGTAATCCAGTTCTCTCCCAGTGCAGAAATCACACTGTTTGCTTCCTCTCATCTCTGTCACGTGTCAAAGTGAATATAATGTGACTGTATTATTATATATTGTCTATGCTAAAACTCTCTCTCTCTCTGTGTCTGTCTGTCCCCTTTAGATGAGATCATGCAGCAGGAGAGCAGTCCGCTGTGTGCTGCAGACATCGGCCCTGATCTCAGGAAGTGCTTCGCTTTCCTGTCAGGTGAGACCTCCTTTATGACTTTCCCAGCTGACCTCAGATCAGAATTCACTACCGAAACACACTGACCCATATCCCTCATAGCTCATCTCTGTCCACCCAAGGGATGTGTAGGGAAATGAGGATTGATACAGCGGTGCTGTGGTTTGAACAGAGGTGATTCTCTATCTTTAACACTGACCTGAGAACAGTCTAATAGCTTTGCTTATAATCTGGATCAGCAGAAATGTGTGGCGTGAAAAAGGAAGGGCAGCACAGGATGCGCTGCTAGCTGTAGCTTTATAGAAACACTGATTACCTACCACTTTGTCTGTCTCTCTGTCTATATGTCCTTTACATCTCACTATGTATACATCCAACTGTTTTGTTTTTCAGTCTTTTAAGACTTTCATTGCCTCAACTCTGGTCTTCCAACACTTGTGAAGCCTGTGAAACTCAAACATCTCAAACAAACTCTTTTCCTCTCTCTCTTGCCTAGCCTTCAGTGCACATATAGTGACCTACCTTAAAATGTCGTAGATAGCAATGATGTAATGGACAGAAAATTAGCCTGCTGACCTAATGCTAACTTTAGAATATGAGCATTCCACACTGTCTTCTTTCCCTGTCCTTGGACATCTTCAAACTCTTGTTCCTAGTGTTTTTTTTGTGGAAAAAAACCTTGCCATATTTATGCAGAGACCTTTTTTTCAGCACTGCTGGGTGACCTGTTGGCAGCATCTCATGTGTCATGTTATGCAGTAAACGAATAAGACTACTGTGTTTCTAATCAAGCCAGTGGTCGTGATGGCATCCATTTTCATCTGCCCCCCCTTGCCACCCTAGCTGCAGGTCCAACGTAAAACCGAAGCCGTACGTCAGCCTGAGGAAGTGCTGCTTGAGCCATTCACAGTTTTGTGTATATATAGAGCTGGCTGAGGCTGTATTAACAGACAGAGCAGGGGCAGTTTGGTGTGTCATGTTGCAGATGTAATTGGAAGTGTGGAGTTTGCACTTTTTATTTATAAAAGTGCAGCCTAGCAATATCTGTGCCAGATGGAGTGAGAGTGCCACCACGGACAAGCCAATCCACGTTGAATGGGTAAAAGTCAGAGTCCCTGAATGTGTGAGAAGATTTGCGGAAGCATTATTTTATTCACCAGATCAGCACTAGCTAGCTAACGTTTACTTCACCTTGAGTTCATATCTCTCTCTGCCAGATATAGCGAGAGTTCCATCATGGACACACACAAACACACAGCCTTTTTTTTTTTCCTTTAACCATCCAAAAAAGAGTTGGGGCAGTTGGAGATGAGGTGGGATGGTGATCATCCAACATCCTGACCTCACTAACATTCTTATTGCTACATGCAAGCACATCTTCACAGCACTGCTCCAAAATCAAGTAGAAAGCATGATCCTAGACAGTGCAGCCATCGGTTTGCTCATGTAACAGAATGGGCAGTTAGTGTAGAGATTTCTAGTGATGGTACAATAGAGACAGTTTGGGAAAAAAATGGTGGTCTTTAATCTAACTTTTATTTAGTATTCAGGACCCTCCCAGTTCCTATGGAAGCATTGTGGGATAGGCAGAGACCTAGCTATTGGCTGGGAATTGCCATCAATCACATGCACTCACACCTTCACCTACGAATGGTCCACTGATACGAGCAAGTGCACAAACACAAACATAATCAGACCTAGGGAATCCAGAGGTCCATAACCATGTTTGTCCCAGTTAGAGCCCAGATAAGGTTGCCTGTCCGGGATCCACTGAATAATTTAGAGTTGCCACAGCGATGTGCGTGGCAACCACACTCTGCAGCATGGCCTTCAGGAGAGTGTGCGGCAGTGTAAGGGGAGTGGATCGGAGTGCATGGAACCTAAAGAAGAAACACTGAGTGTGGGTGCAAGTGTCTGTGTGACAGCGAGTGAGTTTGTGTGCGTGTGTGTGTGTGTTGGAATTAGAGGTTGCCATGGCTTCATCTGCAGTTTGTCTAGTGGTTAGTGCTTCAAAGGCCTTTGTTCATGTTCAGTGCTTTGTCCTAATGATGGGGCTGTATTTAGGCCCAGGCAGTGTGGTTACTGACTCTGGTTGTAATCATTTGAAGGGTGTGTGTGTGTGTGTGTGTGTGTGTGTGTGTGTGTGTGTGTGTGTGTGTGTGTGTGTAAATGTGTGTGTGGGGAGAGAGAGAGAGAGAGATTGTCCACTGGTCTGGCTTCATGGCTCCACCCATAGTAAATGACAGGCTTGCCCTGCTGGACCCTGAAAGTGTTTATTCAGCACTCTTCTGTTTCAGCTTTTTCTCTCTCGGTTTTCAACTCCAGGCTTTCATCCCCTTCCTTTCTTCTGGAAGTGCAGCCTATTTACGGCTTTCCCTTCTGAGTGTAATACTGAACTACTCAATCATAGACGTTTTGGCCAACTGAGCCCTGTCATTTGACTAATTTCATTCCTGTGTTTAACACTGCTTTAACAGAACCAAGAATGGATACGTTTCAGGAGAGAGGAAAATCTCTGTTCTGGGATGTATGTAAACATATAAATCACGGTGAGCATTTAGTCCAAAGAATTTTGGACCGTTTCCATCCATACATCAGTTGTTGAGGGCCAAATATAGGAACTGGGCTGTACTTTGAGCCTGTTTTGGAACCCAGCACATTTCCACACATCAGACAGCCATAACATTACAAGTAAGTAACATTGATTATCGGGTTACAGTGGCAACTGTCAAGGGGTGGGGTCTACATATTAGACAGTCTCTCCAGTTCTTGAAGGAGATGTGTTAAAAGCAGAAACCGAGCTACTTTTACAAGAGCCAAATAATGATGGCTAGATGACTGGGTTAGAACATCTCCAAAACATCAGAAAGGTCCTGTGGGGTGTTTCTGATATGCAGTGGCTGCAACCTACCAAAAGTGCTCTGAGGAAGGACAACCAGTGAACCGGCGACAGGGTCATGGATGCCCAAGGTTCACCGATACGCATGGCGGCAAAAACTAGCGGCTAGCCCGTCTGCTGTGATCCCACAGCAGACAGACTAGCCGCTAGTTATTGTAGCACTGAGAAAGCTTTGTTTTATTGAGTTGCTTTTCTGCGTATATACATTTGTTCAACCTGATGTATGTGCGCCTGGACTCCAACTATACCACTGATTAAACATAGGCCTACATGCTTTGGCCATTATGCTGAATGATAGCTGGCTGTGCTTTAAAGGGATAGTGGTTAGGGTAGCATAGTGAATAACACCACCACTTTCCCTGACTTAGCAAGCACACCACTCTACCTTAATAAGTACCTTAATAAGAGTTCTGCATACTGTGATATTTTTTTAGCCGTTTAGACCTGAGTGCAATGTGTTTGTTCAATCTATTCATCTCTGTGTGTGAGCGGGAGCATGCATGTGCGTTTTTATGGGGACCATATTAACCTTGTGTTGGCCCCTGCAGTCTATCTTTCACACACATACATACATACATACATACACACACACACACACACACTCAGCAGATGGGCCTGTGCTGTGGTTCTGCACTACTGATGACAAATAGGACAGCAGTGTCCTTTTCACCGGGAGAGAAAGAGAACGACAGAGTTAAAGGGCATGTGTGCACTGGGGAGGGCGGGAGAGGGGTGTATGGGATGAACAGGGCTAAAGAGAAAGTGTGTGTTCGTGTACGTCTAAACCCACTAATTATATTGTCTGTTATTCATCATTGCAATATTGGCCATTTCAATACTGACATCACATATGTGTCCAATGTGCAAATGAGCTCCATAACTATTCCTGCACAGATATGATGCCTGCTCGAGTACAATAACGATCCAGTCTTTGTGTTTCTATAAATAATACAGCAGTACAGTTTAGATAAGATGAGCTGCTAATTAATCCGTTCAGTAAAATCCCTTTATTTTTAATATAAATTTCTATAATAAGACATTTTGGACTGACCGATTCAGTTTAGTCAAGACTTTTCTTAAAATTACTGTTTTTGGATCTTAAAATCCAGTCTGACTCGCCTCCCTGACCAGTCATATTCCAGTTCCTTTAAACACTGCAGTGTAATAACTTTCTGTGTGTGTGTAATAGTAGTAGTACACACTCTGGACTGATATCTATGGTTGTTTGTCGACTACTGATGTGGAATAGCTGTTTTATAGTGAAGTTAATGTTTCTACAGCGTGTGTGTATCAACATTAGGATTAGCCTCCACTCGGTTCTGAATGTGCTCTTTAGTGCTGCTTTAAAAACAAAGAAAGATGTGCGGTTCTCCTGCTGGTAAAACAGAGCTTTTCCCCCACCACTAAGCCATATTTAAACCATGACGGTCAGAGGTCATCCACCTCTCAACCACTATATTTGACACACTAGATCTGGTTAAAAGATCCAGCACTTCTGGGCTGCCATGCATGCACTTGACTTGGGTTAGGGATAAATACCAGATGTGGCTTAGATTTGGGCTGAATCGACAGGTGCAAAAAGAAAATGCCCAAAAACAGGGGAAATGCAAATGACCGAAAATAGGTGGGAAAAGGACATGCCTGAAAACAGGGGGGTTTCTATGTTCCAAAACTCTTTTATTTACCTTCTGTGACTGTCCACACTGCTGCCAACTGGGCAACAGTGTCAGTTAATAGCGCCTTTAGGACACCAGGTGGCGCTGTGAACACCATGGGTAAAACAAAGACTCGGATTAAAGTATCCAATACCCGATTCATGAAAATATGCCTGGAGTGGTTCCAATCCTGATACACTGGCGCGGGACATCGGCGTGGGACATCACGAATAATCATAATGAGGTATTTTGTCGGTATCATAACAGTATAATCATGATGAGGTACTTCACCAAATGTGCCTTTGCGATGCTCACTGATGGCTTTTCTCAGTGTATATTTTTCTGTATGTGAAAATGATGGATGAGGGTGATGGTGTTGAATGATTGAGTGTTGAGTGAGGTCTTATCGGATTGATAAATGCAACCAGCACTACATGAAAACCCAAAGCCATCACTCAGCTTCCCCAGAGCAGCTTGGCTGGCCCTAAAGCCACTGTGTATATGTGTATGTGTGTGTGAGGAAGAGCAAGGCAGTGTGTGTGCCTCTCAATTGTGTGCTCTAATCCTCTGATTTTGTGGAGAGCTGGTGTATGTTTATGAGCCAGACAGAAACTGGGACAAGAGCGGGGTGGACCGAGGACACATTTTGGTGCACTTGTGTGTGTGTGTGTGTGTGTGTGTGTGTGTGTGTGTGTGTGTGTGTGTGTGTGTGTGTGTGTGTGTGTGTGTGTGTGTGTGTGTTTAATCTGCATAAATAATTCCACTAACTTCACCAACGCAAATTCCTCAAACATCTAAGTGTACTGGGCCAATAACTGGATTAGGATTCTGATCCCATACAGGCTGTGGGTCTTCAGGCTTTGTTTTGTGATCGGGATGTTGGAGAGTGATAGTGTTCATCCACAGAAGACACATTCAAACCTTCTCCATTCACTGGCCTTCTGCTTTCTTCCTCTGTCCTTCAGAATGACCAGAAAACCTCTAGTATTAGACTCTGATGTAGTTCAGTGGGAGATGTGGACATGCCCCCTGCTGGCTGCTTCAACCTAAAAAGCAACCTGAACATCATCTGCCTTGTTAGTTTGTGTGGCTGGTCATATTCATCTTCAATCAAAATGTAAAACATCATCTGATCTTTGATGACCTTACCATACCCCAGAGGCCGGAGTAAAATATTAGCCAATAATCTTTCCACAGGACATTGTTCCCGAAGAGTGGACAGTGGAATGGTTGAGTTCTAAATGTTTTGAGATATTTATAATTCCCTTTCCCAGACTCATCTGCATCTACAACCTTCTTTCTTAAGCCTCAGGGAGCTCTTTGGGTCTCACCATGATCCACAACCAGGCCAGAAGTCTTTTTCCAGGTGTTCTCTGGCAAACTTTTGTCTACTTTAGACAGCAAGGGATTTCTCCTTGCATATCTTCCATGAAAATTAGAAGTGTTTGGTCTCTTTCTGATGCTAGATGCTGTACTTTGACATTAACTGTATTAACTAAATTATTTGAGACACCTTTAAGCATCTTGAAGTCTGCTCTGGGGCTTACAACTTACAAGGGTGGTCTGACCTGGCCATGTTGGCCATTGTATTTAATGCGCTCCACTTGTAATTGATTTAGCAGACAGTGGAACAGCTGATTTTTGAAAGACCTTTTTAAATCCCTTCACAGACTCATATGCATCTACAGCCTACTTTTTGAAGACCCTCGAGGGAGCTCTTTGGATCTCACCATGGTGATCATACCTCTCACTTCAACAAGAGCCAAACAAACTAAATGTCTGAGGTTTAAATTAGACTGGTTTCTCTAAAATACCCTCTAATGATGTTCTAATCATCAGCAGCTGATGTGCTTCACCTGATTTTAATGTAAAGTAGTAATAAGACATTTCTTGCAGTTGTATGTGTTTAGTTATATTACCTCCGTCTCTCAGTATTGTTCAAGTGAAGATCAGATATGTCCATATGTTTAAATATTTCAAAGACAAAGCTTTTCAAGGGGAGGGGCTCTCATTACTGCATTCTTTTATAAATGACCTTTCTGGAGCTTCTTCTGATCTAATTTATGAAGCTATACAAAACAAACCCTGACATTGTTCCTGTTTTGCTCCGATGTTTCCCAGGGGGCCGAGGGAACAATGGCAGCCCCATCATCGTCTTCCCAGAGTTCCCTGCGTTCAGTGAGCTGCAGGAGCAGGAGTTCCACAATGTG
Source organism: Salminus brasiliensis (assembly GCF_030463535.1). Lineage (NCBI taxonomy): Eukaryota > Metazoa > Chordata > Actinopteri > Characiformes > Bryconidae > Salminus > Salminus brasiliensis. Next base: position 23,875,265 of record NC_132892.1, on the reverse strand, counting down.
CTGACGTATCTGACCAGCGTGCCCAGGTGTGTATCCCATCTTAATTGTATTCTGGTGTAAATGAGTCCTCTTCATGAGTCCTATGTCTAAATCAGGGTGGAGCACAGTCACGCCGAAACTTGTCAACTTTACAGGAGAAGGAAAAACATGTAAACATGTAAAGAAATTATATTCCAATTAATTTTGGAGCATTTCTATTGGTCCATTTATCATTACATTGTGACACAATGTGAAGAACAACTGTCAGACTTACATTAAGTGAAAAAACAAGGGTAACAGTGACCTCATGTTTGGTGTACAAAATAAAGTGAAATATAGACAGTTTTCACTGTTTTAGTCCATTGTGTGTAAGTGTGTGTGTGTGTGTGTGTGCGTGTGTGTGTGTGTGTGTGGTAAACCCCTCCCCAGGCTTATCTCGCTTCCTATGATACACCACATATCAACATAAAGTACACTACACCTAGCCTCTTAAACTCCTCGGACACACCGGTGGTTTCTACCTTTCTTCCCCACTGGTATAACTAACAGGAACAACTCGGCCAGTTTGCACTGTTCCGTATGTAGTTACTGATTAATAATCAATAATTATATTTTACTATAATATAGTACAATAATTGTACTATATTTTAAAAGGTCTTTGGACGACATTTGGGAAATAAAGACTCCCCAGACTGAATGCACACGTCAAACTCCAGGTATTCTCAGTCTGTTGTGAGAGCAGTCATTTCTGTAAGAAGTTCTGAAAGGGTGATCTGGTGAGAGTGTGTCTGTGTTTGTGAGAGTGCATTCACACACACCCCAATCCTGCCAGCAGAGGTCACTGAAGGTTTGGCTTTTCCATTGCGGTGTAGAACAAGGCCTGCAAGAGGACACAGTGTTATGTTAGCACCGGATCATTAATATTTACATCAATACTGACGCAGAGCTTGCAGGATTTAGTTGCGATTGGTCAGCGAGACTCACATTTTACCTTTAGGTCTAGATTTGTAGTAATGAATATTTGACCCTGTCGGCTCAGTGAGAGCTCTGCGTGCTCTGAATGGATTTGCTTGGAGAGGAAATGTGTTTTATGTGCATTTCCTAAATAGTCCAGTGGAGCGCAGGGTCATAGCTTAATTACATGTTTTGCTTTAGGATGCAAAGGAAACCTTTTATCTCTCTCTCTCTCTTGCTCTCTCTCGCTCTCTCTCTTGGGAGTTAGGGGCAGTGAAAGGAGGGGGAGAGTGAGTGTGAAGGTGAAGCTGACTGAGGGAGGAAGGTTCTAATTGCCTGAGGTTTTTCAGACTCAAAATAGGACGCTGGATTTAATTTGGTGGTGCTTTGGTCAATGACTCTTGTGGAAAAGGACTTTTGGGTGGGGAGGTAAGAGGGGGTTATCAGTGTATCAGGGTTATCAGCCATCACTTCACATGCAAGTTGACTTTTTGAGTTTAAGGGAATGCATGCTTTTAGCGTTTATGCTAATTCATGTCTATGTATTTATATAAATAAATAGCAATTAATTTGACAGGCTGTTTCCATTAACTATCATATTAGACTGATTGCTTGCTAGGCTAGTGCAGTTAAATCTATAGTGGATGAACGATCTAAAAATGTTAAAAATATGTAAAATATGGTTTAGATTTTTTTGGGCTAGAAAATAAAATTTGGGCAATTCTTCAATTTAAAAATCCCCAAAATGTCATAATGCATTGAATCTTTCCTTAAATAATCATATGGTAAAATTTCATTAATTTTCTAAAAAAAAAACACAAAAAAAACTAAATATAAAACTAAAATAAAATTGAGATTTTTTGATGTATTAAATCATTTAAAAAGAATTATATTATTAAAATAAAGTTGTGATAAAATATCACAATTTCATGACATTGAACTCTTTCTGAAAGAATCATAATCAGCCAAATCTTGGTAAAATTTTTAATGATTTACTGAATAATTATGACAAGAATAATACTTTGAATAATAATCATTGTAAAGATTTGAGATTTCATGATTCACTAAATCACTTTCTAAAGAATCATAATCAAAATAGGTGAAATTTAAGATTTTATGATTCATTGACCATTCTTTAAGAATGAAATCATGGTCAAATTTGAGATTGAGATTTCATTTATAGAATCTTTCTTCTAACAAATCAGAACCAATTCAAAATTCTGGTTAAATTTCCCAAATCACGTTATGAGGTATAAAAATGACACCCTTATTCCAAGCCAAACAGCCCAGAGAGCTCTAGGCTCTCCCCGTTCAGTGTTTGAATAGAGGTTAATAATGGGTAATCAGCTGAACCCCATTGGTGAGATTGGAACGCATCCTCAGTGCTGGAGGCTCTGCAGTGCTTTAGAAAGCAACGGCCGCTCTTACTGATGAAAAACTGCATACCCCCTTCAACCCCTCCTCCTCTTCTTTCTCTCTCTCTCTATCGCTCCCCCATCTCTCTCCCTACCTCCCTCCTTCCCTCCCTCCAGGAGAGCACTGAAGTGTGGGGAAGACAGACAGAGGGATGAAGAAAGGGAGGGATGAAGGAGGGGGAGTCAACAGAAGGGAGAGAATTAGAGAGAATCTTCTTTAAAGGGAGAAGGAGAGATTTACATACATAGATAGTGACTTCGTCCCAACCAGCATCCTGTGTCCTATGTAGTGCACTCTGTAGCATATACCACAATGCCTTATATAGTTCTCTAAATGGGCATAAGGGACTAATTTGGAGAGAAAACCATTAAGAAAAAATTTGTGGTGTTTGTGTGTGTCTGTGTGTCTGTGTGTGTGCCAGTATCATGGCAGCAGCTGAAACGTATGGGCATCCACAAGTTACCAGTATGGCTAAGCAGAGCCTGCCCATATAAATCACCATATAAAACCCTCCCTCCACATTAGCAATTCAAGTGAGTCTGCAGGCTATGCTGTCCATCAGGGCCATACCATGCTGTGATTGGTTGGCAGCGAGCACCTGATGCAGCAGGATTGGCTGACAGATTGAGCGCGGAGGCAGCCGTAAACAGAGGGAGCTACAGCAATGCAGAGAGAGATAGAAAGAGAGAGAGAGTAACACATACACACACACATACACACATACACAGTCACACACGAACACATATGAAGGAAGACCGTATCACGGATTCTGGTGAGCCCAGGACTAAACGCTGCTTCCACAGAAGGATCTAATAGGGATTATAAACCTTCATTGGACTGACCCGCTTCGTCGTTTTTGGATGATATAGTGGCTCTATTGAGGCGATTGTTGAGGTAACCATGGCGATGCAGTCCAATGCTGCTGAAGGAGCTAACAGCCGCTCTCCATAGTGATGGACGTAGCAACCAGCTCAGCATCTCTTCGGCGCTTTGCTACGGATACATTTTGGACTAAGAGGCCTCCCTGTACGTGTGTGTGTGTGTGTGTGTGTGTGTGTGTGTGTGTGTGTGTGTGTGTGTGTGTGTGTGTGTACGTGTGTGTGTGTGTGGGGTTATTTCTGGTGTAGTTTGATTGATGTCATATTGTAGGAGAATATGTAGAGATATTTTTGCAGTAGAGACATGGTTTGCAGTATGAATATGGTTTATTATATACTTGTAAAGATACTACTGAAATATATTACATATGTATGTAAAAACTATCCATATCAGTATATTGTATACACTGATACTGACCATATCAGTATATCAATGCAATAGGATATCAATACAATATCAGAAGTATAGTATACTGTATAAGTCATATCTAACATATGTTAATGAAAATACTACTGAAACCTATTATATATGTATGTAAAGACTAATACAGTATACTATACTACTGAAATCTATTATATATGTATGTAAAGACTAATACAGTATACTATACTACTGAAATCTATTATATATTTATGTAAAGACTAATACAGTATACTATACTACTGAAATCTATTATATATGTATGTAAAGACTAATACAGTATACTATACTCCTGGAATCTATTATATATTTATGTAAAGACTAATACAGTATACTATACTACTGGAATCTATTATATATTTTTTATAAAGACCAATACAGTATACTATACTGCTGAAATCTATTATATATTTATGTAAAGACCAATACAGTATACTATACTACTGAAATCTATTATTTATTTATATAACGACTAATACAGTATACTATACTACTGGAATCTATTATATATTTTTTATAAAGACCAATACAGTATACTATACTGCTGAAATCTATTATATATTTATGTAAAGAATAATACAGTATACTATACTACTGGAATCTATTATATATTTATACAAAGACTAATACAGTATACTATACTACTGAAATCTGTTATATATTTATGTAAAGACTAATACAGTATACTATACTACTGAAATCTATTATATATGTATTTAAAGACTAATACAGTATACTATACTGCTGGAATCTATTATATATTTTTTATAAAGACCAATACAGTATACTATACTGCTGAAATCTTTTATATACTTATGTAAAGACTAATACAGTATACTATACTGCTGGAATCTGTTATATATTTATGTAAAGACTAATACAGTATACTATACTACTGGAATCTGTTATATATTTATGTAAAGACTAATACAGTATACTATACTACTGAAATCTAGTATATATTTATGTAAAGACTAATACAGTATACTATACTACTGAAATCTGTGATATATTTATGTAAAGACTAATACAGTATAATATACTACTGGAATCTATTATATATGTATGTAAAGACTAATACTGTATACTATACTACTGAAATCTATTATATAGGCATGTCAAGACTAATACAGTACACTGTACTACTGAAATCTATTTTATAGGCATGTCAAGACTAATACAGTATACTATACTACTGAAATCTATTATATATTTTTGACTAATACAGTATACTATACTGTATACTATAAATAGCAAAGCACTTTTGTAAGTCGCTCTGGATAAGAGCGTCTGCTAAATGCCTTTAATGTAAATGTAAATCTATACTACTGAAATCTATTATATATTTATGTAAAGACTAATACTCTATGCTATACTACTGAAATCTATTATATATTTATGTAAAGACTAATACATTATACTGTAATACTGAAATCTATTATATATTTATGTAAAGACTAATACATTATACTGTACTACTGAAATCTATTATATATTTATGTAAAGACTAATAGTTATACCATACTTCTGAAATCTATTATATATTTATGTAAAGATTAATACAGTATACTATACTACTGAAATCTATTATATAGGCATATAAAGACTATACTACTAGGATCTGTTACATATGTGTTAGATACTTTACTAAATATTAGTGTTACCATATTATTATTATTATTATTATATAAAGATACTTTATTACATATTTACTGCAGTACAATAGAAGTTGGATGGTATTGCAGTGGGTTGTGATTAGTAGGTTTGCCGGTATGTGGGAAGACTGTATTTGGGTCAGTGTTGTGATTGGTTTTTGGGATAGTTGCAGCATAAAGTTTTCTGTTAGCTAGTAGACATGGGTATGATAATCCCATTTTAGAGGTAAAATTCAGGCTTATAGTAGTGTGTATATCCGTGTGTGAGTGTGTGTGTGTGTGTGACAGATAAATGTGCTGCCATGGTGACCATGCTGCTTTGCTTCATAGCCTCAGCGCATCAGGAGTTGGCTTCATCCTGGTCATCGACCGCAGGCAAGACAGATGGGCATCGGTGAAGGGAACACTACTGCGCATCGCGGTGAGTGTACCACTCTGTGTGTCAGCAATCAAAACATCATGTGTGTGTCTGAATAGTGTGTGTGTGTGTGTGTGTGTATATATATATATATATATATATATATATATATATATATATATATATATATATATATATACACACACACACACACATTTTTTTATTTTTTTACAGCTAAGGTTTCCTTCTTATGACGCTTTATGAAGATCTTTTGTGCCGCCAATGCTGCACAGTAGAATAGTGTACCACTCTTGATTTAGTTAACCGGTCATGCAGGTCTTGGCCTTGGCAGTCGTATGAGGGTCTTCATTTGCCTTACTTACCATCATATGAGCAGTTCTCTCTGAGAGTTTTCTTGCTCTTCCAGGTCTCATCATGACCTCCACAGTGCATCTGAGCTGCCATGTTTAACAGCTTCTTATTAGCTTCTTAACCGCACTGTGGAAACCACAAGCTGAAAACGCTTGGCTGTCTTCTTGTAGTCTTTCCCTGTCTTGTGGACATTATTTAGATGATTGCTTAGAGAAGCCCATGTTTGAGTGTTAGTACAGTAGGTTTGGAAAGTCAAGCAAAGGTTGGAAATTTGATTGTTCTAATTACAGTTCCTAATTACAATTGATGACATGCCTCAGGCCTAATTTGCTAATCAAGCTCTGAGACTTTGTCCAAAACAATCTGAGCCTTTGCATTGCTTATGATGTCCAAACCTTTGTCCTCTCAGTGCTGTGTGTTAACTTTTGAGTGTTTTCACATTGTCAAAGCAAGAGAAAACACACCAGCCACTTCTTTTTATAAACCCTCTCAATATTTTATACCTAGTCTGCTCCTCTCAGAGAAACTACTGCGCTCCAGGCCTGTGTTCTATACACAGACCAAGCCCACTCTAAATTACAATGCTAACAGGATCTCTGCACTGAAAAAGCACCATAAGTTACATTGAAATAACATAGAGGGTCACCAAATATATCAAATATTTTGTCCCGTTCATATCTTCACTGGAGTTACAAAAGTTTTCTCCTTTACTTCTAAATGTACATTTTTGCAGATTTAAAAGTTTGAGATTTTGCAGTCAAAATTTGGAACAAGCTTGTCTATCGACTCCGGTACTGAAATTCAGCCTTGAATAACAGATTATTTCAGTACCCAGTAGTATCTGCGTATCGCATTCACTGGTTGCTGTGACCAACATGTGTGGTCATCATGTTTTGGCCTGTGGTTTTTGTGGTCATACTTTCAGTTGGCCTCCTGAGTTGTCAACAAGTGTAGCAGCCATAGGGGGTAATCCACCGGGGCTATTTGGGGGGCCCGTGTGTATGTGTGTGTGGTTGGTCAGTAGGGGAGAGGTCACTGGGCTAATCTGATTAGCAGTGTTTAGTGGATCGACTCTGAGACCCTCCACTATACTAATGATTCTCATTTCAGCTGATGGAGTAAATGTGTATTAGTTTAAGAAAATAAAACATATCAAGCATATTTCTAAATTAATATGTATTCTCTGAATAATATGAATTACTAAAACACTGAGTTTCTTCTGTTTTCAGTGTGGAATCAAGATAATAAAGAACAAGCGCATTTTTCATAACACATACATGCTACATACATAAATACATGCTACTATTGTCTGAAGATGACTATTCTAGAGTGCTGTAGATTTCACTTAGAACTAAGGATGTCATCAATAATCACATATGTCTTAATTTTAACAATATTTACCCCAGTAAATGTGTTGTTTTGGACTAATTAAGCTCAAGATTACACTCATATGATACTAGTCCTGATTCTGACAACTTTTTTTTTTTATGTACATGAGTAGCATTTAAACTGATGCTAGGCTGATATAACTAACTGTATACATATCTAACTATCGAATGTATCTAAATTAATATTTATTCTCTAAATTAATATTTATATTTGTACACTTAGACAAATCCTGCCATTACTGAGGGCATCTTTAGTTCTAAGTTTAACACTTAAACCCAGTAAATGTGGTGTTTTGTAGTATTTCAACTTCAGATTACATTCTTAAGATGCAAGTCTTGATGCTAACAACACAAGCCAGTTTTTCTATGTACATGAGGAGCATTTAGACTGATGCTAGGCTGCTAAAACTAACTGTATAAAGAATACTGTAAATGAATATGTATGCCCTTAATTAATATTCATATTTGTACACTTAGAAGTAAGGATGTCATCAGGTTATGGCAGTGCGTGTCTAAGTTTAACACCTAAACCTAGTAAATGGGGTGGCTTGTAGTATTTCAGCTCATGATTACATTCATATGATGCTAGTCTTTATGCTAACAACACATGCTATTCTAGCTGTGTATATGAATAATGTCCAGGCTCTCTAGTCAACAAAAAGATGAGATTTTAAATGTTCAGGCTTAATCAAAATAATATGTTTTGGTGAATAAGCAAATACATTAGCAGGCACTGTTTATGCTAACAGTGCTGAAGAAGGAAAGTCTGATCCAGTGTGTGGAATGGATCACTGGAGTGGATGTAATTAAGCATGGCGTAATTTCATTATTCAATTAGCACAAATTGCAAACATTAGCCGTTCTAGCTAATCTGCTTTTGAATGTGACTGAATGTGACTACTGACGAAGGGCATTTCGCTATGCAGAGGGTCTTCGTATTGACTCAGGCTAAAAATATAAGATGGAAGTACTTAGCTGCTGAATTACTCTGTAGTACAAAGTTTTGGGACACTGCTCATTCATTGTTTATTCTGAAATTAAAGATATTAAAAAGAGTTTACCCTGAGTATAAGTGAGGTCAGAATGTTGGATGATCACCATCCCACCTCATCACCAAACTCACCCCCAACTCATTCCAAACGTTTTGGATGAGGCACCACCATCATTCCAGTTTCACTGCTCCACAGCTCAGTGCTGGGTGGCTTTATACCCCTTTAGCCCACGTCTGGCATTAGGCATGGAGCCAATAGGTTCATGATGATCTGCTCCAGAGAGTCCTATTCTATTGGCAGTACTTCTTCATAGGGACTAGACCAGCTGTGTGCTCAGTGTTTGTGTATTGGGGCTATTAGTGTTACTCTTCTTGTGTTTGCTATTGCGGTGGGTTTAGTGGGGTGGTCTACTGTCCTGCTTCTGCAGCAGTGTGTGATCTTTCTTTCTGCTTGATTATCTTCCACCCTGGAGAGGAATTCAGTGGTTGGTGCTCCTCGCTCGTCCTCTTGAAAACACAGCGCTATCTCTGAGCCTGCGGCAAGTCCCACTTATTACACATCTTCAGTTCCCTCTTTTGTCCCTTTTGTTTCTCTGGCTGGCTGGCTGTGTGTGTGTGTGTGTGTGTGTGTGTGTGTGTGTGTGTGTGTGTGTGTGCGTGTGTGCGTGTGCGTTTTATTTTAATTTTATTTTTTTAATGACCTGCCATTTCACACCTGTTTCCTATCAGTCACACATGTGGAAAATCTCTCTCTTTCTCTCCACCTTTTTCTCCACCTGTGTCTCTCATTACTTTGGCTCTTTCTTTCTTCAGTCTTTTTGCCTCTCTCTCTCTCTCTCTCTCGTCTCATTGTCCCTCTTTTTCTTTCTTTCTTTATAAATTTCTTTGTCAATTTATCTCACCATCTTTCTTTTTTCCCCCCTCTTAATTTATTTTGTTATTTTTATTTTATTTTATTTATGTATTTCATTTACTTATTTATTTGTGATATTTTCTTTATTACTTTTCTATCGCTCCATCTATCTCTTGTTTTTTCTTTCTTTGTCTCTCTCTTTCTGCCTCTCTCCTCTTATTTTTCTTTATCCGTCTCTCTGCCGTCTTTGTCTTTCTTTGTATTTCTTTCACTCTTGTTCTCCTTCTGTCTTTGTATTTTTTTTTCCTCCCTCTCTCTGGGATTTTCATTCCACCTGTCTTTTTTGTGTTTTCTCCCTCTTTTTCTCTCTCTCTCTCTCTCTTTCTCTCTCTCCCTCTCTCCCTCCCCTCCCTCTCTCTCCCTCTCCTCCCTCTCTCTCCCTCTCTCTCTCTCAGTCTCTCTCTCTCTCCCTCCCCCCCCCCCTCTCTCTCAGTCTCTCTCTCTCTCTCTCTCTCTCTCTCTCTCTTAGTCTCTCTCTCTCTCTCTCTCTCTCTCTCTCTCTCTCTCTCTCTCTCTCTCTCTCTCTCTCTGCTCATATGGTTAATTGGGGAAGGTTGTCAGCAGAGCAGCTGCTGCTGAAACAGTGAAGGGTGATGTGGCGCTGAAAGGGAGCTGAACACAGGTCGTGCACCGTAGTGGTCTTTTATTTTATGGTGTCCTCACTGTATACAGACACTTTACAGTAGTGTGAGCTGTAGAATTAATACTACTGTTAAACGCAGTCTTAATTCCACACCAGTCACCAAGGCCAGATCCCTCAACACCAGCACCAAACCACAAGTTAGAATTGTTTCATATCAATCAATTAGCATTTAGATTGTACTCTAATCCACAGCTTTCAGCACCGAGGGCCAGGGGACAGCTCCCGGCCATCATGGTCTGTAACTCTGAACAGAATGCTGCAACCCCCCACCCCCCTCCTGCCCCAGACAGCTCCTCCCCTTCCAAATCACTTTAGCAGGTTGTAATGTATGCAAATAGATGCTAATGTATGATAATTGGACACAGATAAACATCTTCCCCAATTCGACAGAGCCATGAATGTTACAAGGACCTGGCCATATTGGAATTACCTTAACAGTTGTTTTTTTAGCACCCCCAGCTGTTTTTTTTTGTCTGCACAGCCACATGCAGGTTATTTACACACTGTTATTTATTATGCTCTTAAAATTCCACTGGTGATCCATCGTAACGCTCTAAGGTTTTGTCAGAATAAGATAAGATAAGATAAGATAGTCCTTTATTAGTCCCGCAGTGGGGAAATTCCCAGTGTAACAGCAGAAAGGGATAGCAAGACACTCAGTTACAAAGATTTGGATAAATAATGTGGGACTTTACTATTAGAATATTGAAATTCACCCTGTGAAGAATGTGAAGGCTTAGGTATCATGTGAGTGGACCCATTATGGTCATATGTTAAATATGCTGTTTGCTAAACAGTCAACAAATCATCATCATGATGACACACCAAACCTCATAACCCCCGTAAATCTAATAGTAAAGTCCGTAATGCACCACTCACCATCTTTTATGGCCGATTCTGATTTCTCAACAACCAAATTGGGTGATGGCTATAAATTTAGGGGATCATTTTTATTAGCCTTCTTTCAACCTAAAGCTTGCACTGAGTGAGGAGATTAACACACGAACACCCTAGTACCAGTGATTCCCTCGTTTTTCAAAGTAAAGTGTACATTCTGGAGCCATGTTGCATAGCATAGCATTGTTTTTAGCTAAAACAGTGTAATTGTCTCAGAAAACTGACTGAAAGTAACAAACAGCATAGGCTCACTGAAGAGGCTGTTGCATTTTTTACATAGTGTTCAAGCTTAAAAGACTTTCGCTAGTTGTCCAGGTGTTTGTTAAACAAAGGCGCACAAGAGGCACGTAATAGTTTTTAAATTTTAGGGCACTTTTTAAAGAGTAAATCCACCCTGGATTATCTGCAGGTCTGCTGCCTTCTCAGCATATTCGCTAAACATGTTAGGAGATCGAGAAAGTGTTTTTTCTATCAGCGGCCAGAGTCCAATAATCAGCAGCCGAAGTCTGAGAGAGCACAATCGGCTGTGCATTCTCTGGGTGGGTTGGTAGATGGCACTCGCTCCCTCATCACTCTTAAAGCAGAGTACGGACAGAATGCCCAGTCCGTATCCATATCTGTATTTAGCGCTGAACATGAATGACTGTTTATTCTACACATGCCCACCTGTTATCAAAAACACTGAACTAGCTCAGCTAGAGACCCCCCTGATACTGCGTCACAATTCGGACATGTTAGGATTCCTACTAGTGTTGACTTTAAGCTTTAATAAGCTTCTTCACAGAAGTGCTTCTTCTATGACGTTGCTCCAAAGACCTCATTATGGCACCTATTTGTTAGTGAAGAGTGTGCAGCGCTGCTCTTATGCTAATAAGACTAGCAGCCATAGCTAACACTCACTCACCTGTTGTTCCTAATGAGCACTTAATATTGCGCTCCTCCCTCTGGATTGCTGCTGAATTGGTTCATTCTGACAACCTTTCTTCCTCTGCTGACCTGCTGCTCCACTCAGGGCTGAATCTTCAGGTCCGTATCCATTAGCCCCTTCCTTAACAGTTCTCCATCCTCGTGATGCCTCCACCCCACCCCCACCACTTCCCAGGGGAGGTTATTAAGGGGCTGTGTCCTGCCTCAACAGAGGGGAACACTCTCATACTGAAAGACGCGTCCCTGCAAGAGCCGGCTTTGATGGTGCTTTGATGAATAAGGCTTGAGGGTCATTTTGAAATGCAGGAGGCGCTGCTTAGTGTAGCGGGAAAGTAGGAAAGGCTGTATGTTTAAGAAGTGCGGTCTGCTGCGTTCCTTACGTGAATTATTATTTATCAGGACATGTTCACATTTTCTGAAAGCGCAGAATGGTTGTACAGCTTAAGTGGTTCCCAGGCGGTTATCTGGTGACTAAGAACTCTTAACTATGGTGTTGCTAGGTGATTGCAATGGTATTCTAGGTGGTGGTTGTTTTGCTGAGTGGTTGCTAGTTGTTTGCTATATTGTTGCTAGGTGGTTGTTGTGGTATTTCATGTAATTGCTTTGGTGTTGCTAAGTGGTTGCTGGGTATCTGCTATAGTTTTGCTAGGTGGTTGCCATGGTATTCCAGGTGGTTGTTGTGTTTTTGCTGAGTAGTTGCTAGTTGTTTGCTATATTGTTGCTAGGTGGTTGTTGTGGTATTTCATGTAATTGCTTTGATGTTGATAAGTGGTTGCTGGGTATCTGCTATAGTTTTGCTAGGTGGTTGCCATGGTATTCTAGGTGGTTGTTGTGGTTTTGCTGAGTAGTTGCTAGTTGTTTGCTATATTGTTGCTAGGTGGTTGTTGTGGTATTTCATGTAATTGCTTTGGTGTTGCTAAGTGGTTGCTTGGTATCTGCTATAGTTTTGCTAGGTGGTTGCCATGGTATTCTAGGTGGTTGTTGTGGTTTTCCTGAGTGGTTGCTAGTTGTTTGCTTGGTTGCTGGGTGGTTGCTATGATTTTGCTAGGTGGTTGTCATGATATTCCATGTGATTGCTTTAATGTTGCTAAGTGGTTGGTAAGTGTTGGTGTGATTGCTGGGTGGTTACTGTGATATTTCAGATGGTTTCTATGTTTTTCCTAGAAGTTGTTGCAGGAATTGTGCTAGGTTGTTGCTGTGGTGGTTGTAATCATATCCCAGGTGGTTGGTTGGGTGTTACTAGTGTATTTGTATTATTGCAACATATGCACTGTGCAAATGGAAAAATCCATGTTAAATGTCTGTTGCTACGTGGAAATCATATGTCCTGTAAAAAAGCTTGTTTAAGCCTGAATCACACAATCAGAGCTGGTTGGTGTGGCGCAACAGATAACACCACTACCTGCCAGTGAGCTACCACACCATGTGGGAGACCAGGGTTCGATTCCCGGTCTGGGTGACTATGCTGCGCTAAACCAATAAGAGTCCTTGGGCAAGACTCCTAACACTACATTGGCCCACCTCTGTAATACGAGTAACCTTGTAAGTCGCTCTGGATAAGAGCGTCTGCTAAATGCCATAAATGTAAATGTAAATGTAAACATTGTCGATTACTCCAAGAGAAAACTTCGGGATGAGTTAGTCTGCAGAAATCTGGCAGAACAAACAGGAATAAAGGGAAATAGAAGGATATGAGGCGGTGATCAGTGACTATGCTTTGCCTCAATTATTTACATTAGCAGACTGGTTTCATGTGTTTAGTGACCAGTGGTTTGAATGGTGGTGTATGTTGGAGACTCCAGCTCAGCTCCAGAGTGCATATGTGCAGTTACTCCATCACTGTCACTCTGCAGTGTGTGTGGAAAACACTCATAATGACTGTCTACGGCCCATTGGGTTTAATACTCCCTCACTGAGGGCAGAGTGTGAGGAGTGTTAGAGCTGAGTGAGGGCAGTGGCTGGTGCTCGCTGTGTAGTGTTTAACGGTGGGTTTTGAACAGGTCAGGAAGCAGCAGCTTAGGGTCAGAGGTGAGGGAGATAAGGTGAGAGAAATGAGCTGGGGGTCGCTGGGTTTAAATCCCCTGCTGTTTATGTAGCGGGGTCAGTTTATTATGAGAGGCTGGAGCTGAACTTTCATATAGCAGCTCTGCCCCACTGTGTGTATGAGTATGTGTGTATGGGCTTTCTAGGCAACTTAATTTAGACTAAGCTATTTAACTATATTAGTTGTGTGTGTGTGTGTGTGTGTGTGTGTGTGTTAATGTCAGGTCCTTCTGTTTGGGGTATCCAATTGAGACAAAGCAATGTAACTGAATTATGTGTGTGTGCATGTCTGTGGGTCTGCCTGTCACTATGGATATCTATACCTAGCCCCTATCCCAATCCACTGGATTATTAGTATATAGTCTATACCTCACAGCATTAGTGTGTAGTTTAGTGTCCTTGTAGACAAAACAGTATAACTGTATCAGTGTGAGTGTGTGTCTGTGTCTGTGTGTGTGTCTGTGTTTGTGTGTGTATGTGAGGGAGAGAGAGAGGGTCTGGTGGCCTTTAGACAATGCTACTGTTTTATGTGTGTCTGTGTCACCAACTGTCTGTCTCTCTGAAATCTGTATAGATATCCAGTTTAGACGAAGCAGGGTAACAATATTAGTCGTGTGTGTGTGTGTGTGTGTGTGTGTGTGTGTGTGTGTGTGTGTGTGTGTGTGTGTGTGTGTGTGTGCTAATTGAATTCTGTATTTGTGTGTATGTGTGTGTCTTTGTGCTGATTAGAGTGGTGGTGTATCAGTGTGCTGGCAGCTGCTCCCTGGAGACAACCCCCCTCCCCCTTGCAACCACACACACACACACGCACACACACACACATCTTTCCAGACACGCGTCGCTCACCATCTCTCTGTCTTGCTCTCATTCACTTTCTCTGTCATCAGCCATCCATCTTATCCTTTCATTTCTGTCCCTCGTGTGTGTGTGTGTGAGAGAGAGAGTTAACATACCTGAAGATGTGATCCATCAGCTTACCATTTTTAGATAAATAAATAAACAGTGGACTGAGAAAGAGACAGGCAAACAGATGCGTTATGTGGACAAAAGTATTGGGACACCTGCTCATTCATTGATTCTGCTGAAATCAAGGGTATTAAAAAGAGTCTGTCCTGCTTTTGTTGGAGTAGCTGTCTCCACTGTCCAGGAAACAAGGCTTTCTGCTAGATTCGGGAGCATTCAACAACAAGAGCATTGATAAGGTCAGGATGTTGGACCATCACCACCCCACCTCATACTCTCAAAGTATTGGATGGCGCACCATCATTCCAGAGAACACCGTTCCACTGCTGCACAGCTTAATGCTGGGGGCTCTCTCCTACTTCTCTCCCCCCCCCCACACACACACACAGCTAGATGGAGAGATAGTGTTCATTCATGATTCATGCAGAAGTGGCATGTGATCTGTTAACATTTACTGTGTTATGTCACTACATGTGCATATCTAAATGTGTGTGTGTGTGTGTGTGTGTGTGTGTGTGTGTGTGTGTGTGTTTATGGCCTTTTGTACCATCAAGGGAGGCACAAAAAGGCCACTAACTGTCCTGAGCTCAGTCTCCAGAGATCTTTCAGTTTAGATCTACTGATTGTGTTCAGTTTAACCACTCACATCCACCGACTCCACCTCCAGTACACACACACACACACACACACACACACATACACACATTTAGCAGATAGCTTCTTATTGACTGTGTGTTTCCATAGTGCTTTATGTTACATTAATAATGAAGCCCATATAGTGTGTTTGTGTGTGTTTGTGTTTGAGCATGTGTATGTGTGTGTGTGTGTGTGTGTGTGTGTGTGTGTGTGTGTGTGTGTGCGCGCGCGCATGTATGTGTTATTGCTACTGTGTTTAGGGCAAGCGTGCCCAAATGGGCTCCTATAGAGCAGCTCATTGTGATGGTAATAGAAGGTCAGGGGTCAGCACGCTGCCCCGTTTCGGGCGGGTTGAATTATGTTTAACATAAATCCTAAAGACTTTACTGCACAAAACACAGCACACACACACATACACACACACACACACATGCCTTACTCACCATTACACACACATGTAAAAGAAAGACGGAGAGAAAAAAATAAAACCATAGAAAGAATGAAAGAGGGAAGAGAGTGAACATGAGCGACAGGACTGAAGAGAAAGGGAAAGTCTGAAAAAAGAAAGGAAAGAATTTTGGAAAAAGGAAAGGACTGCAAGGGTTCAAAGAGTAAGTGGGAAATAATTGGGAATAAACAGAAAGGAAAAGAGCAAGAAAAGGATTGAAAAGAAAGAAATACAGCACAGATTAATCCAGTGAAGAGGAACCCAACACAAAGGAGGAAAACCATGGAGCTAAACAGGGGTAAACGCTGAGCAGTAGAAAAGTGCAGAGAAGGGAATTGAGCTTGTTTCTTTGGTGAAAGCATTGCAGATTAGGAGTTAATTATTCTGCTAGCTCCACTCGGACCCTCAGAGCCAATTAAGCTAGTTAGACCCCCCCACACACACACCCAAACCCTGCCCTGCTCTAATTGCTTTACCAGAACAAAAACAAACAGCAGTGCAGTCCAGGAAAAGCCGTCTGTCTGGAGCGTTTTCCAGAACGCCATTCCAGTGTGTGATCTGGAGGCTGGCAGAATGTCCGGAGCTTTAAGAGTGTGTGAGTGTGAGTGTGAGTGTGAGTGTGTGTGTGTGTGTGTGTGTGTGTGTGCGCGTGTGGCTCCCCAACCTGCATCTGTTATTCAGTTAAAGACAATAGTGTGAGTGTAGCAGTGCACTGTGATTCAGGTGATTCACTTTTGGAGTATTACAATCAATTATGATTAATTATAATAATATTCATTAAAGCTCATTGTTTGGTCCCAGTGGCAATCGAATCGTCATAATGTTGTTCATGATTCATTAAATCATTTCTCTAAAGAAACACAGTTAAATTGTAATTTGTGATTTATTACGTCAGTAGGTAATTCAATTATTGATTAATTAAATAATTGATTCATTTGATCAAAAGTTCATGATTTATTTAGTCATCACATTTTAATCTAATCATCATAATGTTGTTCCTGATTTATTAAATCTGATTCAAATGAGCATAATGTTCATGATTAAGTAATTTTTAAAGAATCATATTTGAATTGAATCAGGGTAAAATGTTATCTTGATTCACTAAATCCTTTTCTAAAGAATCATGTTTGAGTTGAATCATGATGAAATGTTAGTCTTGATTTAGTAAATCATGCTCTAAAGAATCGTAATCAAATAACATCTTGACCAATCAAATAAATGCTTATATATTATCATAACAATAAAGGTAATTTGTTTGTCCAAAATAACAGTTTATAGACATATGAAAATGAACATTTCATAATACATTTTCCAAACTAACCCACTCAAACAGAACCATGGTGAAATTTGGAATGTCATTCAATCATTTTCTGAAGAATCGAAATTGTATCATATCATTATCAAATGTCGTTAATGTAATGAATCAGGACTTTAGTTGAATCGTGAGGTCAGGGATTGCGGGATCGTCTTTGAGATGTAGTACAGCTGAAGGGGGGGGCAGTGTGTGTTGGCATGTCTCAGTCAGTGTGAAGGAGGCTCTGCTCCAGTGTATTGATTAGTTGATGAATATTTAAAGAGACAGCACGCCCTGTGGAAGAGGGTTTAATGAAGTGTTGGCAAACATAGAGAGTCTTTGAGGGAAACATTCACACATGTTCACACACACACACACACACACACACACACACACACACACACACACACACACACACACTCACACATACACATTCATATGGAGGAGGGAGGAAAGGGGCCACGAGATCATTGTTGCAACGGCTACCAGTTCGCATGGAGGGATTTTTGAGGGACAGTTGCCATGACAACAGAAAATAGATTTTCCGTGTGTGTGCACTTGTGTGTGTGCGCATGTGCATAAGAGCAAAAGGGAAAGAATGGAGCATCATGCAAAAGTTTGGGCAACCTATGAGATTTGGGCTCTTGAATAACCTTTACTAATCAGCAGATATGGGCTCCTCCAAACGGCTGCTAATATGATATTGCTGAAAACATGAAAATAGTCATAGTGGCTGTGGCTGGACTGAACAGTGTACTAAGACTTCTAAAGAGTGTGTGTGTGTGTGTGTTTGTGTGTTTCACAGGGCTCATTCCCAGGCAACCTGCAGCTGGTGTTGGTGTTGCGGCCCACCACTCTGTTCCAGCGCACACTGTCCGACTTCCTCTTTAAGTTCAGCAAGGATGAGTTCAAAATGAAGGTGCCGGTGAGTGTGCTCATTTTCACACACACAGACACACACACACACACACACACACACACACACACACACACACACGTTGGTTTGTTTTCCAGTACTGTCACCATGAATGTTAAAGCAACACTATGTAGCAATGTTACCTTATATATTACTCTACCACGTGCTTCTTTCACACCATTACACTTTAGCCTGTAAACAAATGCACACGTACGGCTGTCCACTACTATTTACAGAAGTGGTGTAAAGGTAAAATTACACTTCCCAACTGTAGGAGGAGCCCAAGAGTGAAAATACCAGTTCTCGCAAAATGCTGCTTTAATGACTAAAATGTAAAATAATAATTTAAAAAGTATTCTAATTCACATAGTGATGCTTCAGTTGTTTTTTATTTGTGGCAAAAAGGTGGGGATTCAAGCAGAGATTGATGTTTAGGCCTCGTCCACATGTACCTGGATATTTTAAACACAGAAATTTCCTCTGTTTTCAAAAATATTTCCGTCACACTGAGACAAACCCACTTGTAACCCTGTAACCCTGTATCGAGAGAGACATCAAAACCCCACAGAGAATAAAGAAGGGTTTCATCCCAAATCACTGTGGGCCAGTGTACTGTGCAAGTCACAGATTTTAAATCTAAATCATATATTTGTATTTGTAAATAGTATTTACATTTTTTCATAAGTCGAAATCTGCTTGTAGACGTTGTAGTGTTATGGCTTATGTAGTTCAATATATAATGAGTAAGGAGGTATTTGAGATTCAGCCAGAAACGTGCATGCGCTGTGACGTCAGCGGTTTCATAGAGCTCCGTTTTCAGTGTGGATGGGGTGGGAGAAAAACATTTCCAGTTATGCGTGGATGAGCTACGAGGGCTTTAGGTGAGTTCAGTAAAGGGTTGTTAAAAGTTAAGATGTCAACCAGTCACACAGTACCAAACTCCGTTCCACAGTCAAACATGTACATGTCTTATGACTCTCGTCCATCCTCCCACTCAACACCTTTTCAACATCAGTGTTGTCATTATGCTTTGTATTTCCCACTTCATTAAACGCATGAATGTGCACACACACACTCACACACACACAGACACACACACATATACATTTATACACATACTCATTTACTGGTTCAGTGTGTTTCATTATTACACTAATTACATCAACGTAGTTGACAGTCTGACAATTACAACCTCCCTGGAGCATACCGTGGATTGATGTGTGTGTGTCTGTGTGTGTCTGTGTGTGTCTGTGTGTGTCTGTGTGTGTGTGTGTGTGTTTTAGGTGATCATGCTGAGTTCAGTGACAGAGCTGCACAGCTACATAGACCGCACCCAACTGACACAGGAGCTGGGAGGCACTCAGGAGTACTGCCACGAGAAATGGATTTCACACCGCACAGTGAGTACTGGAGGAGGGAGGGGACGGAGGTATAAACAAACACAGCTGGACGAGTAGATGGGTTTTACAGTTGTTCCAATAAACTAATACTGCTCTGTTTCAAACAAAAGCAGGATAAACTCTTTCTGTCTTTTTAATACCCTTCGAAGAAACCATGAATGAGCAGGTGTACCAATACTGTGCATCATTGCTTTCCTGCAGAAGCCTTGTACTTCTGAAATGTGTCCTTCAACTTTACAGTAGAAGAAAAAAAAAACATTCTGAAGTTGTCTTTGAACACATGCTTTAGAGCACAGTTTCTATTTATTTACTGAATTTAACATTGTTAACATTGTTTAACATTTAATATTGAAAAAATAACACTTTTTTCATTCATTAATATAAAAACATTTGGCAATTCACAGTTGACACTTGACAGTCATATCTGCCGTTCAAGAAATTCAGCTGAAGCTACTGGAGTCCAGTTTTATTTTGGCTGATATAATAATAATAATAATAATAATAATAATAATATGACCTTAAAATCAGTAGCAGTCTGCCCTTATTTTGTATTTGTATTAATGAAAGAATAGGCAGGACAGACGGACAGGTGATTGGCTGGATTAGGCTAATGAAAGTGTAGAGGGGATAAATAGTGACGATTGGCTGATTATAACCAGACAGCAGATATGGAGAAAGTGCAAAGCTTCTGTAATCATATGTAATCCCGAGTTGAACAGTAGTAGAAAGCTGTGAGATCAGCTGTAATCCACTCTGCTACAGAACAGGCTTTACCCTCATTTAGTGTAAATAAAAGCCTTTTCATGATTTCCTGTTGCTGAATTCACTCTCCAGTAACCGGCCATTGACCAGCGTAGTGCAGGATCTGTATTGATCCTGTGCTCATGATGGATTAAGCAGTGGTGTGTACTTTGTGGATTAATTGTGTAATATTCTTGGAGTGTGTTCTTAATGTTAGTATAGTGTGTTTGATATTACAGAACAATACTGTAGGTTGTAGATCCTGTAGTTGTTGTGTATCAGGCTGGTCAGGCTGGTCTGTTTGGTATCCAGACTATCCTTTTAAACGACCAGTATCTTGAAAATAGTGTTCCTTAAGAGTTTTCCTTAACACTAATGTTATGAGGCGTATTTCAGCCTTGACTGCTTTTGGAACAAGGCGCAATACAAGGCAGCCAACCAGAACCATATTTATTTACATATATCAGCCTTAGCGGCACACAAACACAAAGTGCTGAAGAGAGGTTGGAAAATGGTTGTGCAGAGAGGAATTTCAGCTGATTTTAGTGCCTAAAGCCATGCGTATAAGTGGTCATCGTAAAGAAGAGAATGAAATGCAAGGAAAATGTTAGATTTGGGCCCTTGATGGAATTCTAACCAGCTTGCTTGGCTCCATGTTTGCAGGCCATCGAAGGCTTCGCTCTGATGGTGAAGAAGACAGCGCAGACCCTGCAGGCATTTGGGACGGAGCTGGCTGAAACCGAGCTGCCCAACGATGTCCAGGCCACATCCACTCTGCTGACCACACACACTGAGAAGAAAGACAAGATGAAGGTGAGGAGGAGGAGAAGGAGGAGGAGGAGGCTCAATCAGGGTGCCACAGTGCTGAACCGAATGGAATGACACTGTCCATGGAGGGTCTTGGTTGCAGCTCTTAGTTCTGGAAGCCTGGTTGAAGCTAGGTCTCAAAAACAGTTGAGCATTTTAAGCAAAGGTCTAGTCATTGATACTGCAGTCTTCTTTCCTTCACCAGGGCTAGTACTGGCTCAGTGATTAGAGTGCTGGGTTATTGATTGCAGGGTTGTGAGTTCAATATCCAGGTCTGCTGACCTGCCTGTTGGACCCTTGAGGTGAACCTTCAACCCTCAGGGCTCCAGGGATGTCGTAGCTTGGCTGGCCCTGCTCTCTGACCCCAGCCTTCTAAGCTGTGCTTTGTGAAGAGAAGAATTTGTTGTACTTATATAGTATAAAAGTTTAACGACAAGAAAGGCACTTAATAACCCAACTAACGCTCTTGCTTCATTTCGGGTTGTCTTTGTGTGCAGGAGGATCTGAAGATTGCTCTCAGTCAGGGAGGACGTTTGTTGGAGAGTATTAATGAACCGCTGGTGTCGGATCCAGACTACACTATGAACCACGATGAGCTGGAGAACTTGTCTACTGTGCAGAGGTGTGTTTGCGAAGCTTGTTGGTTGTGTAAATCTCAACCAACACACATACATATATGATGTACACGGTCATATCAGAATGTGAATGAAAAACTCTGCCCATTACATCAGCTCCACTGACCATTCTGTAATTACAGACTCTAGTCAGTCTGTTGCTCTGAATACTTCATTAGCCTCCTTTCACCCTGTTCTTCAATTGTCAGAACCCCACAGGACTACCACAGAGCACAGTCACAGCACAGACACAGCAGTGCTGCTGGGGTTTTTAAACACTGGGTCCACTCACTGTCCACTCTATCACACACTCCTACCTCGTAGTGCAGAGAATGACCTGCCATCCAAAAACTACCTGCTCTGTGGGGTCCTGTGGGGTTGATAAACAGGGTGAAAGGAGGCTAATAAAGTATGCAGATAAACAGATGTACTACAGTATGTGATTGTAGAACTACAGAGTGCTCCTGGATGGTAAGTGCTGATGTTATGGCCGAGTTCATTCCAAATCAGGGGTGGTCATAATACTCTGATATGACTGTGTACACATGTGTTTAGTTAATGTAGAGGTCCACTTTTGTTTTTTGGATATCCCCAGCCTGGTGACTTTATGATTGATGAAATGCTCTAACATTTGAATGAAGTGCTTTAACAGTGTGTTCCATAGCAAGGGCGTCCCATGTTGACTGCTGTTTTTTTTTTTTGTTTGCTTGTTTTTTGTTTGTTTTTTTAAACGTAGACATAGACTGTCTTTTCGAGTGCATTTCTGGAAAAGTGACCTTTAACTCTTTAACTTAATACTTTTAACTCTGAACTCTGAAGGCCTATATGTTTTCTTAAACCATGCATATTAGTTTTAATGGCAGTTGCTAATATCACAATGCACCAAAAGTGCCCAAAATACATATCTTAAATTACAAGCATGTAGTTTAGTATGGATAACTAAATAATAAACTTTATTGTGAAGAATTAATATTATTATTATTTATGAATAATAATCCTGGGGTTTAGCATCTCATTTTTTGTGGCTTCAGAACTACAGGTCTGCAGTGTGTGTGAATGTGTTTCATAACTCAAACAGGCCTGGGTTATGTAATGTGTGGGTCTGTGGGAAGAGGCTGTGCATTTTAGTACAGTCTAAAAACTCCAGTGGCATCTCAAGCCTGTGTTTGCATGCCTCCTTGTGAGGGTGGTTTGTCAGCTTTTTTCTGAATTGAACTAGGTTCTAAAGTAGGTGTGTGTGTGTGTGTGTGTGTGTGTGTGTGTGTGTGTGTGTGTGTGTGTATATATTTACTCTGTAGCATATATAATTACTTATAATACTATTCATGTATTTAGAATCGGGGGGGGGGGGGTAAACAAGAATACAGTTCCCACAATTCTGTACAAATCCAGTGCCTTGCAGATTCCTAAGTGGAAGACACACTTGTGAATTTACTGTATTTATCATAATAGTAAATGCCATGCATTCTTCTTGCGATTGCATGTACCAAGTTAATACCCCCATACTGTAATGGTTTGGTACAAATACATATACCCCTACATCCCCCATTTCTGTACTTGCTACAATACTTATTCTATTTCTCTCTACACAGGCTGCTGGGTCAGTTAGATGAGACAGAAACAGCATTTGATGACTTCTGGGATAGACATCAGACTAAGCTGGAGCAGTGTCTGCAGCTCCGCCATTTTGAGCACAACTTCAGGGAGGTACGGGAGCCCCGTCCGCCCTCTTTTTCACTTTATATGTTTGTGAACTTGAAGACATAGGAGCATTACGATACAAACTCGTGCATGTATGTGTGTGTTTGTGTGTGTTGTTAGGTCCGGGCTTATTTGGATCAGGTAGCTGACAAGCTGTCTGGCTTCTCGGAGGTGGGCATAAGCCCCGCCCATGGAGAGCACATCCTGAAAGAGCTGACCACTCATGAAGAGAGAACATGTGTGAGTATGATTAAACAATGCATAAGAAGATTATAATAGGTACATATATGCCATAACATTAAAAGGAAATGGCACTGATTATCCGGCTATAATGGCACCTGTCCGAAAGTAGTATTTACATTGTCTTGTACATGTATTTACATACGGTGTCTTGTGGAGTCCATGACTTGAGGGGTCAGAGCTGTTTTGGTGGTAGAACGAAGGCCAATGCGATTTTAGGCAGGTGTTTTTAATGTTATGGCTGATCTGTGTATATTGTTTACCTCAACCCCATAAAACAAGTGATTTATGAAGGTTATTCTTTGTCTAAGCCATAAATGACTGCGCCTGCCACTTTACTGCGAATCTGCTGACCCACTGTACGAAGGACCTTCATTTGATCTGCTTTTGTAGACTACACACACTCACACAATAATCCCTCATTCTTCACCCTGTCTCTAACACACACACAGAGCTGAATAAATATGTATATCTTTTATAGCAAGCCAGCTCATTACACCCTGGAACTGTACATTCAAATTGGTGCAGTAGAGTAAGAACACACACACACACCGCTCCCAGCACAGACACACACACAAAGCCGTAAGCAGACCAGCTCATCGATCATAGTGACAGTATTGACTATGGGCCACGTGTGTGTATGTGTGTGTGTGAGAGAGATACTCTTCTGCACTCTGTCCTGTGTAGGCCTTAAGGAAGTGTTTGATGCCATTAGCTATTAATCAGCCAGACAGCATCCAGAGGCTGATGCAGCAGCAGACGGTTCACATGGTCTTTGTTCTGTTTGTATCTAGCGCTATTGTTCCCAGTTATGGTTAATTTGGTCATCTGCTCAATATCCAGCTCTCTTCTACACTCTTGGCTAGCATTAAGTGAAAACCTGACCGAGTGAAAAATGCTAACATGGCTAACAATAAATAATAGCTTGTGGGTCTATTTGATGTGCCAATGTTAGCATAATGCTAAGTGATCTTAGCAGCATTTATTCTTTAAGAGCAATGTTTATATTTATGGTATTCAGCAAACACTCTTATCCAGAGTGGCATCAGGGTCCAGTCATCTTACAGATTTAGACGAATACAATGTCTTGTCCAAAGACTCTTATTGGTAGAGTTTTTTCTGCACAGATGGGGAATCAAGCCCCAGTCTCCTGAATGCAGGGCAGGGTTTTAATCTATTGCACTACCAAGGGGTATACGTTGTTGTTGGTGGTGGTATAGTGTTGTTGTTAGTATAACATTGTTGGTGTAGCATTATTGTTGGTTTAACAATACTGTTAGTATAGCATTTCTTTTTGGCATAGCATTGGTGGTGGAACGGCATTGTTGTTGTTAGTATAGCATTGTTGGTAGTGGTGGTATAGCATTGTTGGTGATATAGCATTATTTTTGGTGGTGATAGAATGTTGTTGTTGTTGGCGGTGTAGAATTGAATGAAATCGGTGGTATAGCATCATTGTTTGGTATAGCATCATTGTTGGTGGTGGTGTAGCATTGTTGGTGGTTTATCATTATTGTTGGTGGTTTATCATTATTGTTGGTGGTATAGCATTATTCTTGATGGTATAGCATTATTGTTGGTGGTGGTGTAGCGTTGTTATTGTTGTTAGTGGTATAGTATAATTGTTGGTGGTGGTGTAGCGTTGTTGATGGTATAGTATTATTGTTGTTATGTAGGATAAACTTGTTTTATACCCATAATATTAGAAGAAACATGAATGAGCAGGTGTCCCAATTCTTTTGTCCATATAGTGTATATATAGACGTAGAAGATCTGCAGTACCCTGAAGAATGAAGAGTCTAATGTAGACATGTAAACAGTTAGCTAGCTCTGCTCTCAAATGATTTAGCAGCCTACCTTCAGAGAGAGCGAGAGTGTGTGTGAAAGCGAGAGAGTGAGAGGGACTGTACACGCGAGAGAAAGCGGGAGGAGAGAAAGAGAGAAGAGAGCCATTTGGGGGGAAATAAGGGAGGGAGAGAGATGCAGGGAAATGCATTCAGGGAGGATTCAAGCCAGAGAGGGTTTTAAAGCAATGCTAGGGTTTGCTGAACTGCAACGATAGCTGTCGGTTTTAGTGGGTGAGAGGTGTGTGTGTGTGTGTGTGTGTGTGTGTGTAGTAATTTGAGTGCAAGAAAGAATCTATCTAAAGGGTGCTGGTGCTATAGGCTGAAGGGGGAGGGGAGTAATATGCTGCAGACTGCAGGTTCCCATTAGCCTCAGTATAAATACTGATAAAACACAGCAGACTGGAGCACGCACAGGGTAGAAGCACAGTTTACATGTGTGATGGCATGGTATACCTTAATTATAACTGTAATTCTATATGTAAACGTGTGTGTGTGTGTGTACATATAGGAGGTGCTGGACCGTGCGCTGGGGCTGGCCTGTGAAGGGGACACTCTGATTGAAAGCTCTCACTACGCTGTGGACTCCATCCTCCCCAAATGCTCAGAGCTCCGGGCTGTGTGTGAGGAGGTGGGAGCCATCTTGAAGGCCAAAAAGGCCCACCTGCTCAAAGCCATGGAACTCCATTCCAGCCTGGAGAAAGTAGGTCTCCACTACACATTCTTAAACCCTCAAACTGTGGGTCAGTTTGTGGGCCACACCTCCATTCTTCACTCTAATATTCACATACCTTGCATATAATTGCTGTTAACAAAAACAAAACCTCATATCTCTAAAATTGGACCCTTCTGTGAGAAGGAAAAGCTCTCTCTTGCTGTAAGTTAATGTAATAAGTTTGTTTTGAAATTATTTAGTTATTTTAGACTGTTGCTGGTCCATTCACCATTTAGGTTTAGTCATTTATAGTAAGAAAGGTTCCATCTATATTAACATGTCCATTATAAAGACAATATGTAATAATGTACTACTAAGAAAGAAAAACATCCGTCTTCCATTTTCTCTATTACTGTTTTCTCTTTGACCAGTTGTATTTTATGTTAATGATTAGCTAATACATGGTAATAATATGTTTATTCTACATGTAGCATCTCTCATATGTACATTACATAACTTAATACATTACACATCCTTACTCCTTTTCTTCCCTCCCTCTCTTTCTAGGCCACCAAATGGTGTGAAGATGGAATTTACCTTCTGGCATCTCAGCCTGTTGATAAGTGTCAGTCTCAGGATGGAGCTGAGGCAGCACTGCAGGAGATCGAGCGCTACCTGGATACAGCCAATCAGCACAAGCTGATGGACCTGAATGGCATTTGGAGGGACTATGAGTCTGTACTGACAGCAGACTTTAGAGTAAGCAGTCCAAATATCACAACTGAAATCTGAAAATTCTCTACTCAAGTTCAACAGTCATAATTTCACAGCTCAAATTCAGTCCGGCAAATTTTTCCAAATTAAATTTAGTAGTGCAAGTGTCCCTGCTCTAATTCCATCCAGTCATCTGTTGTCTTATCGGCTGCTACTACTAGCGACCTACTATAATCCCACAGTTCAGATTTCACAACTAAAATTTCAGTGCAAAGTGCTCAAAATACAACAGTCAGAATTTCTATGCTTAAATTCAGCAGTCAGAATTTCACCACTGAAATTTAGCAGTGCAGTTCTACTCAAATTCATAATGTCACAGCTTCAATTCAGCAGTCCAAATTATTAGTACAAGCAAACCTAACCAATACGTTCTGATAATTCTGACATTCATGTGTTCTGTGGTGTTTGTGTGATACAGGAGCAGGTGGAACGGGTCTTCCAAAAGCAGCTCTTTATGCAGGAGATGTTTGAGAAGAGGAGGATTAGCCTGAAGAAGCTAGCAGCCAAGCAGACAAGGCCAGTCCAACCGGTCGCCCCTCGACCTGAGGCCATCATCAAATCACCACTCTCCTCTCCTGGTATGACTCTTATTTCCACACTGGTTTCAGGGCTTGTTCCTTTTGTGGATGATCCAAGATCTGGTTAATTCCGCTAACATCAGTTATGGAGGAAAAGGATTTTGAGTCTGTGTTGAGAATGAGTGTGTTCCATTTGCCAGAGTTTCCAGTATTTTGTGGAGGTACTTGGATTGCAGCCATTGTTTTCAGTGTAGATGACCAGAAACTTAGAACTTAGAAGTCTTGCTTTGTTATGACATCTATTGAACAAGCAGCCATAACTGCAATGCAGTAGTGCCTGTGTCCCTTCAATGTCATCATGTACAAGCACTCCTCACTCTTGCTCACGTGAGATGAGGCTATGGCTGTCCATACTTAGTGAGGCAGACTGGCACTCACTTTGTCTCCACTGCTGCCATCTAGTGGGTGTGTTGCAAAACTGCACAAAGAATGAGTAAGTGTCAAATCAAGTCATATGAAAACATTGTAGTTTTGTTGTTGTTTTTATTATTTAATTACATAATTTGAAAAGCCAGGTACCTTTTACATTACGTGGGCATTTTGTATTAAATGGTCCAAAGTTGTCTTCCTTTATATACCGTTATGGATATATTAGATTTTGTGAAAATGTCAATGATAATTGGCATCTTTTATCAGCTCTGGTGCTAAGGTCCTATTAGCCTTATTAGTAGGGGCATTAGATTACTATTCACTTGCAGAAGGTACTGCAAGATTGAATTAATGCCATATAATGCTCAATTTGTATCCTTTTGCCCTCTTCCTGTAGCCCATAGGGAGAAGAATTCATCTGACATCATCAGCAGGCAAAAAGTAAGTATATAGGATGACCATAGCCCCATTTTTATATATATTATATATATGATATCATTCTGTTTTATTGCCACAGGGGTATAAAATCAAGCACCTAGCCATGCAGTCATTGCAGTAAAAGAATGGGTGGCTCTAAAAAGGGCCACTGAATTCCAGAATGGTGCTGTAATCTAATAGGATCCCACCACTGATTTTCCACAGATATTCCACCATCAATCATGTGAGTGGTATTATTGACAAGTGGAAGCATTTAGCAACTCAGCCACAAAGTGACAGACCACTTAAAGTTGAGCACGGTCACAGAGTACTGTGGAGCATAGTGCCAAGAAGTCTCCAACGCTCTGCTGACTCAATAACTGCAGAGTTCCAGAGTTAGAGCTGCAAAGGGGGACCGACTCAATATTAAGGCCTATGGATTTAGAATGGGGTGTCATAAGCACTCCTGTAGGTGTAATGTGCATGTGTCCCAATACTTTTTTACTGTGTGTATGTGTGTGTGTGTGTGTGTGTGTGTATGTATATATATATATATATATATATATATATATATATATATATATATATATATATAGGAAGTATATAGAAAGTAAACACTGCCGGTTTTTCATTCTTATTTTCACAGGGGCCTAAAACCTTTGCACAAAACTGTGCATCTCATAGATACAATCAGCCTCTAGCTTTCATTCATAAACCCTGTAGATTGTTGTTACAGGAGAGGCTGTCTCCTTTAGCTGGAGCTCCGCTTTGCTGTTGCTTTAGTTAGGGCTCGGCTTTGTTTATTGATGTAGTCTGCGAGACAGTCCAGTGCATTACAAACTATCGTAAAGGGTTTAAAAGGTCAACCTGGGACAGCGGTTATAAAGGACTGACAATAATACTTTATTGTAATGGTGATAAACTGAAAATTATGACAGCTCCAGAATATGTGAACTTTGATGTACCTGTAGGGCTAATGCACTGTGCTTGTGTGTGCATGTTTCCAGGGAGACACAATCATCCAGAATGGCAGCAGACCACCATCTTTGTCAGAAGAGGAGGAGAACCTTGCTGTACTGAGGCGGTCAGTTGGGGGCAGGGTGCATGCATGCTTTTAGCACTAGTATGAGTAGTGGTAGGGTTGTATCTGCTAGGTATCTGCTAGTTGATAAATAATAAAGCTTAGTCACTACAGTGTTTCTGTAAGTTGCCTGGGAAGGTGAGGGTATTCAGATTTCTGTGTTTTTTTGTAGGCATGTCATGAACGAGCTGTTGGAGACAGAAAGAGCTTACGTGGAGGAGTTGCTGTGCGTACTGCAGGTACGTGGAACTGGAATCATATTAGCTGCAATGACACACATGTGTGCATGATAACACATTTTCTGTGTTTGTGTTCCAGGGCTACGCTGATGAGATGGACAACCCCAGCATGGCCCACCTCATCCCCATCACCCTCCACAATAAGAAGGACGTTCTGTTCGGCAACATGGCTGAGATCTACCAGTTCCACAACAAGTGAGCGTTAGCCTTGTTTAACCTTTCTTTACTGAATATACTCAAATAGCAGTACTGATTAATACAGAGCCCCGCTGGTGACTTCCTGCATAAATAAAACCACCATGGCTACGACTTAGTAAAGCGTAGGAACAGGATTCTAAGTCGTGGCCAAAACTTATTTGTCTTGTCCCCACGCGTTACTAAGTTGTGGCCATGACTAAATTATCTTATTCTCACACCCTACTAAGTCATGACCCCGATTATCTCATTTCCATGTCTTACTAAGTCGTGGCCAAAACTTCATTGTCTCATTCCCACACCTTACTAAGTTGTGACCATGAATTAATTATCTTGTTACCACGCCTTACTACGTTGTGTCCATAAATTAATTATCTTGTTACCACACCTTGCTAAGTCATGACCACGATTTCATCTCATGTCTAGGCCTTATTAAATTGTGACCATGATTTAATTATTTTGTTTCCATGCCATACTAAGTTGTGCCCATGACGTAATTATCTAATTCCCACATCTTATTAAGTTGTGGCCACAAGTTAATTATCTCATTCTCACACCTTATTAAGTTGTGGCCATGACTTAATTATCTTATTCCCACACCTTACTTAGTTGTAACCATGAATTAATTATTTTGTTCCCACACCTTACTAAGTCATGACCACAATTTTATTATCTCATTTTCACACCTTACTAAGTTGTGGCCATGAATTAATTATCTTGTTCCCACACCTTACTATGTTGTGGCCATGACTTAATTATCTCATTCCCACACTTTACTAAGTTGTGGCCATGACTTAGTAAGGTGTGGGCCATGACTTTTTTATGTAAGATGTCATCAGAGTTTAAAGCAATTTTTAGCTAAATAAATCATTTACATGGCTGTTTTTTTACACCGAATCTAGTCACTCAGCCAAGACACTTTTGGTGTCTGTAGTTTGCTTCTTCAGTTATGCACTGGAGCTACCGGGCTAATGATTGATAGTGCTTATTAACTACATGCTTAAATCATCAAACACTTTCCTCAAATTGTGTCGAGTTGTTCAGTAATCTCAGATACACCTGCTTTCATGTTTTCTTACTCTGTTTGACACGGTCATTTAAAAAGCACTAACTGGTCTACATAAGCTTCAGTTACTCATTAGCCCCATTGTACGGTAGCTCCATTGAAAAACTAAGCAAACCTCAGAACATGCCTTGGTTGATCAGCTACATTTGGGGTAAATTGTGGTGAATTTAGTTTTTTTTCTGCTGAACTGCCTTCCCATCACTGTCTCAGTGTCTCAGCTTTTAAAGATATGAATTATCATTCGTTAAACATCACTTACACTGCTTGTGTCTGCTCCAGAACTTTCCTTAGAGAGCTGGAAGCCTACACGGATTGCCCCGAGCTTGTGGGCCGCTGCTTCTTGGAAAGGGTAAGCATATTAAACATATAGAGAAATGAAGAGTGCAGAGCTGTGCATGTGTGCACTTGTAATTGAACTGTAAAGCTCTTTTAACTGGGGATCAGTAAAGATTTGGCAGCCCTTCATTCGGTTCGGCTCTTATAGACTGATAGTGTCTTTCCTCCTCTCTTTGTTTTGTTCTGTGCTTTCCTCCGTCAGATGACAGACCTTCAGATTTATGAGAAGTACTGTCAAAATAAGCCGCGCTCCGAGTCGCTATGGCGACAGTGCTCCGACTGCGCCTTCTTCCAGGTAATCCTTACATGCCCTTTCAGAGAAGAACTGTACAAACATCCACGTTTGCTTAGTCAGTGCACCACACATGCATTAACCTTTATCTGAAGTTATGTCTTGCGTAACATTAAAGAGCCTTTAGCATTTAATCACTGCTGTTAAGAAGTGCTGTTGAAATCATGTAAACGTTTATGTTGAATGTTATAAACTAAACACCAAATGGACAAAAGTATTGGGACACCTGCTCATTCATAGTTTCTTCTGAAATCAAATGTTTAAAAACAAACAATAGTTTATCCTGCTTTTGTTGGAGTAACTGTTTTTACTGTTCAAGAAAGGCTTTCTGCTAGCTTTTGGAGCACTGCAGTGAGGATTTGATTGTATTTAGCAACAGGTTAGTAAGATCAGGATGTTTGATCACTACCCCACCACATCCCCAACTGCCCAACCCAGAATAGGACTCTCTGGAGCAGATAAACTGAATCTATTGGCACCATGCCAGGCATGAGCTAGAAGGGTAGAACACCCCCAGCAATGAGCTGTAGAGCACTGAAATGTGTTGCTATGGTGCTCCATCTAGTACTTTTGGGATGAGGTGGGGGGATGATCATCCAACATCTTGACCTCACCAACGCTCTTGTCACTTCACAATCTAGTAGAAAGCCTTCCCTGAACAGTAGAGACAGTTACTCCAACAAGAGCAGGACAAACTGTTTATTTGAAATACCCTTGGTTTCAGAAGAAACAATGAATGCACAGGTGTCCCAATACTTTTGTCCATACAGTGTATGTCACTGGATCAGGATTAAGTATATACTTTGTACTTGGATCCTAGTGTACCACCCCACTTTACAATCTTTTAAATCTCACTTATGTAACCTCAAAAGCTAATTATCAAGCCCTTCCCGAGTTTTCAGGTTCAGAGTATTAAATGGGTCTGTTGGTTCTGGAATAACTGATGAACAGAAATGTTGGGACTGATAGACTGTGGTTGATGAGCTGTGCTGTATAAATATAGGTGTGGGAGGTTCAATAAGGGGAAAGGTGACTAATTTATGATTTAGTTCTAGCAATAATTGAGCTAACAGTTGTTCACTGTATGTTCACTGCTAGAGCAGGGTGTGTATAGATAGTTCTTGGAAAAGTGCAATATTCCAGGTGTGTGAGGGTGTTTATTGAGGAACTGTGGTATTTAAGGTGTGTGTTAATGTGTCTCTCTCCATGTGTGTGTGTGTGTGTGTGTTTGTGTTGTAGGAATGCCAGAAAAAACTGGAGCACAAGCTGGGCTTGGACTCGTACCTGCTGAAACCTGTGCAGCGCATCACCAAATACCAGCTCCTACTCAAGGTACCAACCCACAACTCCCACAGCTCTCATCTTATTTTCATACATGCAAAAATGCAAGTTAGCAAGAACACCACTGAAAACAGACTAATCTACAAAGCCAATCTAATAAAATGGACTTTTTTCTAGTTCTTTAAGTACCATACAGTAAGGTTAGGCTGTCAATATGTCTTGTGTTCAGAAAGTTTGGTTTGAACTACAAGTATTTTATAGTTGTTATTACATAAATGCACTTATTCAGGTGGGACATGTTAGTACTGGGTGGATTATTACATTACATGTATATGTATGTTTCGGAACACACAGGAGTTATTAAAGTACAGTAAAGGTTGTGAGGGTTCAGAAGACCTGCAGGAGGCGCTGTCCTCCATCCTTGGCATCCTCAAAGCAGTCAACGACTCCATGCACCTTATTGCTATCACTGGATATGAGGTACAGTGGCACAAAAGCATTATTTCTATTTACAGAAACATAGATCAAGTCTACTACCTGTGAAAACTGTCACAACATTTTAAAAATGCTGCAAAAGCATAAAATAGTGTACCAATTGCAAATGTCATGAACCCCGGTGTTTTAGAAAAATTACCTGAGGAAAAAAGTTCATAACTTAATAACTTAAATTGTTTTGTTTTTTCAAATGTTGGTTGTGTCCATTCATCATGAAATGTTCCTGCATTGATATCTGACAGCCACGATAAATCATGCCTGTACTTCACATGTCGGCGTCATTGTGATCATCTCAAACAGCCGCCTCACCCCTGACCTCTGTCTTTTCACTAGGGAAATCTGAGTGAGCTGGGCAGGCTGCTGATGCAGGGCTCGTTCAGCGTGTGGACAGAGCATAAGAAAGGTCACGCCAAGGTCAAGGACTTGGCCCGCTTCAAGCCAATGCAGCGACACCTGTTCCTGCACGAGAAAGCACTGCTCTTCTGTAAGAAGCGAGAGGAGAACGGCGAGGGCTATGAGAAAGCACCATCCTACAGCTTCAAACACTCACTCAACGTAAGACTTTCCTACTTTTAAACACTCCTGAACACTTAAGGTGCAGCCTGTGTTGTTTAAACACTGACTCCATGTGAGACTTTATTTGCCTTTGTCTGTTTTTGTGTTGAGTGTAAATTATAACACATTTACTTCAATACCATGAGACCATGAGACAGATACCATCTGTATCTGGAGGGTTTCTGAGGGCTTCCGAGAGTGTTTTCTCTCTTGAATGTACTTCCCGTACTTCCCTTATTTCCATTCCTCACCCTCAAACCACATAATTTCATAGCAGTGTCTGAATCATTTATAGCAGTTACTGAATCGAATGGATACAGAATCATTTATAAAATACGCTGAATCATTTATAGCAGTTACTGAATCATTTATAATAAATGCTAAATCATTTATAGTAGTTACTGAATCATTTGTAGAAGTGACTAAATTAATTTATAGTAGATGCTAAATCATTTGTAGCAGTTACAGAATAACTTAATTCCTGAATCATTTATAGCAGTCACTGAATCTAATGGATACCAAATCATTTATAAAATACACTGAATCATGTATAGCAGTTACTGAATCATTTATAATAGATGCTAAATCCTTTACAGTAGATGCTGAGTTATTTATAGCAGTGACTGAATCAAGTATAGTGACTAGAATAATTTAGATACTGAATCATTTATAATAGGTGCTGAACAATTAATAGTAGTTCCACAATAATCATTTATTGTGGTCACTGAATCTAATGGATACAAAATCATTTATAAAATACATATGAATCATGTATAGCAGTTACAGAATCATTTATAATAGATGCTGAATCATTTATAGTACATGCTGAATCATTTATAGTACATGCTAAATCATTTATCACAGGTACTCAATAATTTGTAATAGATGCTGAATAAATTATAGTAATAACAAAACTTTTGCAGTTACTGAGTCATTTATAATAGAAAAAGAGCCATTTATGATAGATACTGAATCATTTGTAGAAGTTGCTGGCTAATATGTCTTAAAATTCTCGTCTTAACATAAGCCTAGGGTTTAAGGAGTCAATCTTAGTGCTACTACACAGTGACTCCAATATATGGATTTCACAGTTTGCTGAATATTAAAGTTATTTACTCACAATCAGAAACCTATCAGAGTACCCACACATAAACTCTTCTTGTTTCCAAAAGATGAGTGCTGTTGGCATCACAGAGAATGCCAAAGGAGACAACAAGAAATTTGAGATTTGGTGCAACTCGCGGGAAGAAGTTTACATCGTGCAGGTGGGCTCTCTCACTGTTCCCTGTAGAACAGCTGCTTTCTAGCTGACGCAGGAATAAATCCACACTGATGTATCTGATGTTTTTTTCTGTTCTTTTTCAGGCAGCCACAGCAGAGATCAAAACCGCGTGGGTGAACGAGATCCGGAAAGTTCTGACTGGCCAGTTAAAAGCCTGCAGGGGTGAGAGTGAGTGAGAGAGAGAGATAGAGATAGAGCTTTTCTGCAGTTTACACAAACACATCTGGAAGACAGGCACTTGGTGTTTTGGTACAAAGACAGTGGATTGTCAGAATGACATTTTTTCAGGAAATATCTCTTTGCCCAGACAGATGTTCTCTGGTTTTCTTACACACCCCCTTATCACCCTCCACAATAAAACATATAAACAATTACATATTTTATTCTTTTATTGTTATATAAAAAACATATAAAGTAATTTACTAAAAGTAAAGGCAAATAAAGGCAAAAGCTATACCCCATACTTTTTATCCCCTTTTTTATCCCCCCTTTAGTAATAATCACCTTTGAGCCAAAAAACATTTCAAATTACCATTGCTGTAAAATGTGCTCCAAAATCCACATTATAACTACATGCCACATTTCAGCACCTTTTCATCCTTCATACCAGATTATATTGAGACGCATTGTAAATACCTGGAAAGATGTATTAACAAACATCGCTACTGTGTCCTTTCTAAACCCCAGAGGCAAGGCAGCAGAAGACGTCGGAGCAGGTTTCTCCGCTGCCCACCTCCAACAGCGCTGTCATTAGCCTCAGTCCCTTCAAGAACAATCAGAAGACTGTGAAGAAAGGGGAAGAGAGGAAGGTGGATCTCTGTGTTACAGACTCCGGCTTAGCACCTTCAAAAAACACAGACAAAGTCAAAGGTGAGCCTGCTGACTCTTCTCCTTCCATCCAGGAGGTACCTCAGCACTGTTGTGAATGTGAATACAGAATCAAGCCCTGTTGTGTTCTTTCAGCAGACCTGGCCAGCAAACTAACAAACAGTTCTTACAGAATTAGAGGCATTGCTACTAGGATATGGTTCTGGTCCAGGCACAGTGTGATGATTTCTCTGCCCAAGCTTATAAAAATCTGATAAATGTAAATGTGTGTCCATTAGCCACGGAGTGTTAGCTGTTCCACACAGTGGAACTGTGTCCTCTGGAATGATGGTGCTCCATCCACTACCTTTGGGATGGGTAGTAGAAAGCCTTGAAATGTTGCCCTTAAGCTGTTTCTAAAAGCTTGCATTCATTCCAGTGCCTCCTGCCTGCAGTATGACTCTTTCTTCTTGCTGTGTTTCTTCTGCAGTTACGAATCTTTTGTTTTCACTCTGATCTTCTCTTATTGGTCATCTTCTCTGCAACTTTATCTTTCTTGCTTCTTGTCCTTTCTTACCTTTTGCTCTCTTTTCCTCTGTTTACCTCCTTCCTGTTCTGGCTTTACTTCTGTTTCTATTATTCTCTCTCTATCTCCATGCTCTGTAGATGAGGCAGTAATCAGTCCCTCCACAGACAGGGCAGCGGTGGCTAAAAAGCGCTTTACACTGCAGGGATTCAGCAACCTCAAGAGTCAGAAAGGTACTCAGGGCTTCTTGTGTTTCTTCTCCCCTAGACCATCAGTCATCAATTCCAACAGGAATCATTAGGATATCATAACTGTTAACCAGTCTCTATTGATGGCTGGTAGCTACGCTCTTAAAAGTAATGGTTCTTTTTTTTTTTTAAAAAGGTGTATATATATATATATATATATATATATATATATTGAAAGGGTCTTTAGGAAAGCCGTAGTGGTTTGTGTTAACAGGGGTGCCCAATCCTGGTCTAGCATTTAGCTCAAACCTGACTCAGTTAATGAAGATATTCAGGGGTGTCAGATCTGAACTGTCCAGGGTGGTAGATTTCCAGGTCCTAGATTAGGCATCCCTGTTCTATGGCATCGTTCCAAAACACTTTTTGGAACTTTTATTTTTAGGAGTGTTGTTCAGCTATTCTGTAGGGAGTTTTAGGGAAGACACTGTTTCTTGTTACAGTAATACAGTAGAAGTAATATAGAAGACAACGTTCCTGCAATGACACTAAAGTGAAGCTTTGATTCCTGGTGCAGAGCTGCTATCGCCCCCTGGTGGTAAAAGCCTAACTCTTCCCATGGTCACACTCTGTCCACCAGGTATACTGCAGTTGTCTATATGGTCTAGATGTACCGTAGATAAGTAGCTCAAGATACATGTAGATTAGAGCCACTAACATTTGCGACCCATAGAATAGTCTGTCACCTGTAGAAGTTGTTTAAACCATAGGGGGCCGGTTTTTGATTCAGACTTTTCAGCAGCTAATGCTCTCTTGTTTTCCCTCTCTTCCCCGTCTGCTTTTTCTCTTTCTCTTTCTTTCTTTCCCTTTTGCTCTTGTTCTTCGTCTTTTTTCGTCCGGCTGCCAGGATCCCCCACTAGTCCTGACCACAAAACCAAACGACATGAGATTAAGAGCGATCCCACACCATTTGGCTTCAGAGGTACACTGGCCCTTTAAACCCGTTAGACCATCCCTCAAAGTCTCTCATTGGTTGCTCATCTTTTTTATTTTTACAGAAGTTGATTTCTAAACATATCATTTAAGCTGTTTGTGTGCCACTTGACATTTGGATATATTCCAACCATCATCAATTACTTAGTTGACTAGTTCTTTTAAATACCCAGTTTAATGTAAAACTAATTTCCCTCACTTTGTTTGATGTGGTTTTTTTGTAAAGTTTACCATTTTTAGTACTTGTACTAAGTACTTAGTACCTGTATCTGCCTATTCGTCCTACAAATGTTTAGCGTGCCATGGCATCTTGATTGCATTTTGAACTACACAGTAAAGGACAGCCAGCCAAAACATTAATTTACTTTATTTACACGCTTAAATGACTTAAAAACTTTGAAATGCTTCTATTTATGTTTTTATTTTATTCATATAAATCAAGTAGCATTTTTAAAGTTGATTGAGGAGGCTACTGCAATCAGAGAATTCAGAGAGAGATTCCCCCTCTGCACCCCAAACTCTCCACAGCATGGGACTCTGAGTTTAATTTACTACCACTATGGCCCAAGGGGTCATGAGTTCAAATCCTGATTCATGCTGCTTTGCCATCAGCAACCGGTGTCCGAGAAAGCACAGTTGGCATTGTTCTCTCCCCTTCACATGTATAGGAGGAGATTACGTGTCAGGAGCATTGCTAGTGCTAGGGGCACAATTGGCAGCACCAAATTGGGTGAAAAAAGGGAAAAATGAAAAAGAAGAAAAAATAAAAATACTTCACGGCATCATTATAAAAAATAGTGTTGTATGCCCAAACCATACTAGTGTTATATACCCAAAAATGCCCATTTTTATGGACCAATCAGAACTAAGATAACACCAAAAGTTTCATTTTCTGATATTTGGATTCTACATATTCTTGGGTATTTCTTCAATATCTTTCTAACGATGTATGAAAATGGTTAATTTGAGAAAAGGATCACTGTTAGCAACCAAAACAACAAAGCTATTGTTGTTATTTTTTATCTGAAATTGATTGAAAACACAGATTTTTACAGACTATCATAACCGATATGACAATTACTCATTTATGCTCATCTAAGGCTCATTTGTGCTCCCTTTAAATACAAAAATTAGAAACCGTCACTGCCCCCATAGTTCTAAGTCCTTTACGTTGGCATGGATGTTTAGCAATACATCCACTAAAGGGCAGTTCAGAGTCGAACGGTTTTGACCACAACAAAGATAGCAATAAAGGATGAGGTCATGATAATGCTCATTTTTGGCTAAACGGCTAAAACGAAAATAACAAAAATATTTCCCGCACCTGTTCAGCCCCTATATTTCAGTTTCAGAATGCAGCAGAATATTTATTTATTTATTTTTTTTTCTCCTGTCACTGGACCCTGCTTCTGAACCTGTCTTGTTGTGTGGCTCATAGGATAACAAAAATATATAAATAAATATGGACATGGGCTCTAACCCTGCTGATGGATGTTACAGTAAAGAATGTCTACATTGTGACCAGATGACTTCACATTAAACTCAAACAGCAAAAAAACAGATGCCAGCTGTTTTTAACATTAGGGAATTGTCGGCGAGAAGCTCTGATTTGGTTCCCTTTCCCTCAGATGCTGGTGCCCATATCACCCTCAACAGAGTCAAATGGCTGAGCACTTCTAGCCTCTTACAGGCTAAGCGGAGAGGTAAAGACAGTTGCTCGGTGTTGGGTGGTCTTTGACCTTTTCACTACTACCTCTTCCTTCAGTTCTCACCGAAAACCTCCTCACTAAGACACAAAGGAGCGGTTTACCAGATTACACGAGCACAAGCAGCCCCACAAATGCTAATGTGGCTAAGATGAATGAAAAAACTACTGGGGACTGGTTGGCATTATCTCCAACCACATTAGAGCAAGAAGCTTGTCTTGTCCTTCCTCTTGTGTTCATTCATTATTAGCAGCGTTAGCACTTTGGGTGAAATCTTTCTTTAAATGACTAAATAGACTAAAGAACACTTTTCTTGTGGTCATTCCACACAGAATATGCTTTTGTGCCGGTCATCCTTAATCTTTATCCGGGAAATCAGCCCAGTTGTGTCTGTGTTGTACCTAAAACAGAGGAATCTTGAAATCATGCATGCCTGATTGCACACAGGAGAACGTGACTTGAGGAAATCACTGGCAGCTCCACTTTTACGGGACACTCTTGACCGTATCTGCATGTGTTTGCTTGTTGTGGGTTTGAAGTTGGCTGGTTTCTGCTTCTGATCTTGCTTCCTGCTGCCAGAACAACAGTTGGGTAACAGTTGGGTCACATACAAAAGGCCCACCTACCAACTGTAATCAACTACTGCAAAGTAATAGTAACCACAAGTAATGCACTCTAAGAGGAGCTATTCATTTCTGAGGCTGTATAATGTGGTTAAAACCTTGAGGCCCCTCGCGTTCATTGGTCCAGTGGGAACCGCCCCCGTTTAGCAAGAAGCAGCCTTCAACAGGGCGTGTTCTGTTTCTCCTTTTCAGCCTGAAGGAGATAGGTTGCTGTTTGGTGTGTGTGTGTGTGGTATGAACATGTGGACCTCACGTTCCTGTCTTTCGAAGCATGGTTTTGCCCGGTCATTGGTTTTACCAAAAATCCTAACAAAACACTGTGTGGAAGTTAGTGTACTTTGTGTATAGCCTAGTGCGTTCAGCAAAGGGGTGCTCTTTACAGAGCTACATTGCAGTTAACTCTTAGAAGTTTGTTATGCAAATGTTTTGGCACCCTTGTTCAAATGGCACGGGAAACTTAAAAAGGTGATGTTTTTCATCACATTTTGGAGCACAATATTTATATATTTGCATATAACAGAACATATACTTCTATAAGCTTTGCAAACAGCACCAGAACATATTATGTTCAAATATGTTCAATAAAAAAAATAAAAGTATATAAGTATATACTTAAATATACTTAAGTACCTACTATAAGTATAAAGTATTTTCTGTAGAGCAAATAACAAAATCATGGCAATTGGTCAGCGGTGTCCAAATTTTGAAATTAGCTGTAGTTACTGTACATTTTATATGACTGAATGTCCTATGTAAGTATATTGTTGGTTATGTAATGAATGAAACAAAATTTTAATCTACATTAGATTCCATTCAGTTCTAACTCTTCACTCTAACTTCTGCTCATTTTGTCTTCAACAAATACAAGATGAAACTGTCAAATTCATAATTCAAAAATCATTATAAAGTAAATCCTCTTCTGTCTTCTGGTTATCAACACAAATAAGGTATTATATAAGATATCAGCTGTAAATTTAGAATTTCCCTGTTTTAATGAGATAGGAATGTACTGTATAATATAGTTAATTAGGAGATTGCTAGTGATCATCCGTTGTGTATATAATTGGCCCTCTTTCCCCCACAAGCTTCTCAGCTTGAGACCAGCCAACATGGGCTTCTGCAGAAACATTTTAAATGAGGAGAATAGTTGAAATATGAATGAAAGTTCTCATAACACTAAACATGACATCTGTTTATGGATAAAGTCCCGCCCTTCAACAAAAAAGAGACCAGTTAGCTTGCTGGTTATGCAATGAGCAAGAGGGTCGACATGCTAGTGGAAAAGTCCCTACTTGATGTGGAGATCTGCCTGGCGATGTTTCAAAGATGGCTGTTGACTGAACAGACTTGACTTTGGGAACCATTAGCTGACTAATGGTTAGCTGAAACAAATGGGCGAGTAGTGTTCTCCTCCAAGCGTGATGTTGCATTGTGGACATTTCCAAAGGATGCAGTTGGCTGGATTCATGTGTCGTGGAGGAAGTGCTTCACCCTTCTAGTGCTGGTGGCATCGTCCTAGCAAGTTGAGATGAGAAAGGAGATGACAAAAGTAGTAATATGGACATAAATTTAGAAGATGGTTGTTATTGTGGACTATATCTAACTTCTAATCATCAAAAAGTGAGGATTGTGGACCGCTGTTTCAGTGAAGAACCCCTTTCTCTGACACTCAAACATGTTCTTAATTCACAGTCACTGCACTGTGGGGTTGTGTGAGCATGAATGTTTATAAATCTCTCACAAATGACTTGATGTTCTTTATACATGGAGCACACAGGCACAAAGACATTCATTGAATTCAAAGCAACACTGAGAACAAATGTGTGCAGTGCAGTTCTTGCTCCTCTGTTCAGCTGGGTCACGATGAAGTAGTGTAGTGATGGAAAGAGAAGATCTGTCTCTGATTCCCCCTGTCCTTTCCTCCTTCACCCTCATCCCTCCATCTCACTGACGAACCACTTCTTCTTTAGTTTTCTCACAATAACCGAAAGGGCCGCATTCATGCACATGACACTTTGTTTATAATCCCTCTCTCCTTTTCTTCCATCTCGCAGGGTTCAGTAAGGCCTCTCTTTCCATGGACGCCTCAGAGGAAAACGACGGCTACTCCAGTGCTGAGGATCCTTTGAACTCTGACCCTGAGGACGAGGGCAAGAAACTGGTGAGTGAACACACTCGAGTCCTGTCATCGGTTTCTGTCGAGTCGGATGACATTGTTTGTGGTGTGTTCAAGTGGTCCGGTTTTCCCCTCTATGGGTTGGAGCATGTATAATCAGTAGTATTAGCAGTAGTAGAAATATTATTTTCATTTGGCTAATTGTAATGGAGCAAAACTGCATTGTCTTTACCAATTGAAAGTTTACACCCTGGCCATGATTAAAATATTTAAAACCAGTGAACCACCCTATCTCTGTTAGAATAGAAGAAGTGTTGTCTATTCCACTGCTTCTCTGCTCAGAGGTAATTTTTGTGTGGACAGTGGGGTACTTCTTTGGGTTCTTCTCAATTTCTCAATTTACTACATTTACTTTCTGTGTTTGAGTCTGAATAGAATAGAACACTAATTATGTGCTAAATTTAGAGTTAATTCATCCTAAGCGCTAACAGCCCAGGAAAGCATTTGTTATAATAGCACTGCTTTATTTTGGTTGTAAATATTATAACCAGGTGTGTGTGTGTGTGTGTGTGTGTGTGTGTAGTCTCCAGGCAGGTAT
Source organism: Salminus brasiliensis (assembly GCF_030463535.1). NCBI lineage: Eukaryota > Metazoa > Chordata > Actinopteri > Characiformes > Bryconidae > Salminus > Salminus brasiliensis. Next base: position 23,832,657 of record NC_132892.1, on the reverse strand, counting down.
GTGGTAGTGGCAGATTATGATAAAGGAGGAGCTCAGGACCTCTCAGTGAAGAGCGGGGACATGGTGCAGCTCGTCCGAGAGGGCAGTGACGGACAATGGTAAAGCAATAACTGTTATTAAACTTTAGGAGTGTGGAGATCATTGTTGTGTAATTACATACTTATTACATAGTTACATTTCCAACTATTTATATTCTGTAAAAAACAAAAGGGTCTTACTACAAATATACCTTTTTTGAAGATAACCAAGAAACAATATTTTCCTCTACTTATAAAAACAAATATTAGTCTGAATAAACATTTACAATCTGCACCTTTCAGTTGTTTTAGTTAGCTATGAGTAAGAAAAAAAATACAATGATTAAAAAAAAGAGATGTGTAAAACATAGAGGTGCTAAGAAAGTTATGGGGATAATATAGTAATATTGTTATTGTATATTACTATATTAACCCTATTATTAGGTACAAAAATGATATGAGTAGAATTCCAGGCTGTGTGAAGAGATGTGTGCATACTGAAGTCACTGTTATTCAGCAGCTTTTTTGACATAAGAATCGAATTAAAGGCATATGTGTAAAGCACTTTGACATTTCATAACTAACATATTAAAAGTGTCATACAAACAGTATAAGTAAAGATTACTATTTGTAGTAGTAGTAGTGGTGGTGGTGGTGGTGGTATTAGTAGCAGTAGTAACGGTAGTAGTGGTGGTGGTGGTGGTAGTATTAGTAGTAGTGATGGTGGTGGTGGTAGTAGTAGTACTAAAGTATTAGTAGTACTGTTAGAAATAGTAGTAGTAGTAGCAGTAGGATCATGGGTAGTAGTGTTGGATCTAGTAGTATTATAAGTAGTAATAGAAGTGGGGTCGTAGTAATGGTAGTATGATTAGTAGTAATAGTAATAGAGGTAGTAATGGTAGTTAAAGCATAAGCAGTAGTATTAGCCATAGTACTGTTAGAAGTAGTGTGTGGTTTGGAAGCTTCTGTTAAGATTCCTGTTGGGTTTAAATTAGTTTCATGCAATATTCTAATAGTGTGTGTTTTGACTGTTGCAGGTTTGTACGTAACCTCAAGAACAGCAAGGAGGGCTGGGTTCCTGCTGCCAATCTGCTCACTCTGATCGGAGAGTCAAAGTCCTCACAGTCTCTCACCAGCTCAGGTAAGCCAGCACAGCCCTTACAGTGTGACGTTCTGCTCATATGTTCTTACAGTCTGGGGACATTATTGGTAATTAGGTGCTATCCTCTGTGTGTCAATGTATGGAATTTGAAATACTAAATGTCACAGAAGCTTAATCTCCATCTGCGTTTCTTTCTCTTTTTTTTTTATTGTGGGACTGCTTAAAAGCAAACAAATATGTCACTGCTCCTTTGTTGTTTCTTCTGAAATCAAGGGTTACTTTTGTTGGAGTAACTGTCTCTATTATCCAGGGAAGGCTTTCATCTCCAGCTCAATTATGGGGACTTTATACCCCTCTAGCCCACACCTGGCATTAGGCATGGTGCCGAGAGTCGTGCTTATCTGCTCCAGAAAGTCCTATTTTATTGGCAATACTTCTCTACAGAGACTAGACAAGCTGTGTATGTTTGTGCATTTGCATGCCTGTGTATGGTAATGGGTGTAACTTAAAGTACCAGTTCATTAAGAGGGGTGTCCACAAATATCTGGACATATAGTGTACTTACAGCACAATAAACATGCTTGATATGGTAAACATTAACCTTGTCCCCTGTCTGTGTAAGTCATGGTATTGGCTATGTAGGTCTTCCTGTAGGGTAGTAGAATATTTTCTTGATCATAGTGCTTTCAGAAGACAACCATAGTCTGTATGTTTTAAGTGTACTATAATAACGACTGATGTTTCTGTGTGTTATTGTTTATTAGAAGGCAGCGGATCAGGAAACTTGAGCACGTCGTCCAGCTGCAGCGAAACCTACACCAGCTTCTCTGACATCAAACCATGAGGCCACTCCTCTACAGCACCGTCTGGTGGCAACTCCTACACATTGCACTTTCTCCTGAGACAGCTCCTTCCTGTACTGTATTTAGAGCCACAATTTAAACCTATATCTGTTTGGTTAATACTCTGCTTCAGTCACACCTCTCACCTCCTCCTACTCAAGTGTGCAAAAGAGAGAAGGAAGAAGCTGGGCTTGCTGATCTTTTTTTGAGTAAATGATGGCATTATCATCTTTCCTAATAGCCTGATACCTTTGTTTTAAGAGAATAGGACACGTGTGGCCCTCAGGATCTTCAATATATCATAGTTTTAATTAAGAGCAGAGCACACAGGGGCCCGAGCATGTAAAGAAATGGCAACTGTAGCAGTCTTTGGTTACGAAAGCAAGAAGCTGTGACCATTGCACTTCCGCTTGGTTTTAAAGATTTTGCACTGAGAACGCCAGAACCGTTTGGAATGTCCTATTTTCAGGAATGGCCAATTCTCTTCCTACAATCCAGCTCCCCTCGCCAGCGTTGTAGAAGGAACACCTGAATGCACCGTTATGTAATATGGATCAAGATTGTTGGAATCGTGCCTGGTTTCTTGCTATCGAAACAACTGTGAAAATGTCCCGTCCCATTCACTGTATGTATTAATGGGGAACAGCTGTATATTTTGGGCGATTTCCTGTATGATAAGATTTGTACAGATATTATTAACTTTTACCTCATTTTCATTAAAATAACTGTGTATGTATTGTATATTAAATCATGTTTTCCACAGAACTGGATTTTGTCATTGTACCTGGATCTTGTTTGGTTTATTTGTTTTTGGTCTGCACTATTTTATGTTGTGGTCGTTGTTAATAATTGATTTTTTTATTTACGTTTTTACAGATTTTACTGTCTTACACTATGCTGTACTTTCACATATGACTGATTGAAAATGTGAAATCAAAGGCCAGTAATTAATCTATAATGCATTCACACAGTAATAAAAATCGAGTCATCACAAAGCTCCATATTTTCATCAGGACAGAAAATAACACATTTAGGCCTAAACAGCATTTACCCTGAATTTACCCCCCCCCCCCCCTATAGTTTTATCTTCCTGGTCTCCTACATCTCTATGCTGAACGCTGCAAATATTTTATATTTTAAATCACATCATGACAAAATCTACTGTATGTTTCGATATGGATGCATTCTATACGGCACATTGCCCTTGTCTTTCTCTATTTTCATACGTCATTGTTGTTATGAAGGTAAACGTGACTGCTATCTATGTATATGTGTACATATGTATTTAAGAGGTTGTATGAGTTGTATGAATTAAGAGAAATTAAGCTTGAATAAAGTCCACAGAAACTTTCTGCTTAGCTTCATTCTCTTCCTCGCCACTCAGTCAACCCTCGTTTGGTTAGGGGGCAATGCAGTACCTTTCAGTACAACTCTTGAGTGGATGCTTTACTAATGACCTATAGTTTTTGTAAGCTTCTGCATAAACTGCAGCACAAATTAATCATAATTACATTTATTATAGACATTTTTAACATTTCAGTTGTTTGCAACAAACCAATCAAACAAGTTTAAATAGCTTAACAAAACTCATCAAGCGCTTTCTCCAAATTCAATAGAAAATACAATTTCTAATGACAACTGCAGTCTCAGAATAATTCGAATCCTTTATGACAAGCATTTTACATACTAAGTGACCGCCATTTCATAATTAAGCTTGGATGTCATTGGACCTTCCAGCAAGACAATGATCCCAAGTCCACCAATGCTTGGTTTCAGAAGAAGCCCTGGAAGATTCTGTAGTGGCCATCACAATCCACTAACTTGCACGGTATAGAAAGTCTTTGGTGGGATTTGAAGAAGGCAGTTTCAGCATGCAAACCCAAGATTACCAGTTCCAGTAAAGGGAACTCTTAATACTTTAGCATACCAAGACATTTTGGACAATTGTATGCTTCCATCTTTGCGGAAAACAGTTTGGGAAAGGTCTATTTCTGTTCCAGTAACACACGTCCCACAGATACACTCCAAAATCTTGCAGAAAGCCTTCCCAGAAGAGTGGAAGCTTTTATAGCTGCAAAGGGGGCCAATTTCTTATTAATGCCCACAGATTTAGAATGGTATGTTGTATGGGATGGGATGTTCCCTAGGTCCTAGATGTCCGCTGCTGGCGTTACAGAGTGCTGTGCAGGGTTATGCAGACCATAGTGGCCTGTGTTGACTGCAGGGTAGTTCTCTGTCCAGCTTCACTCTAAAGAGCTCCCTGTTTTCTGCAAAGATGGCTGCCTCCAAGTCTTCTATTCTGCTAAGGCTACAGTGGTGTCAGAAGTGGGATGCATCCGCCAAGCTGTAAGGCACTGACCACGGCCCTTCAGCAGTGTTCTGGACATCAGTCAAGGCTACTACCTAAGAGGCAGAGGTAGAAGAGAGGGCACATAAGCTGTGCTGGGGTCAGAACTTAGCATGATGGTTCATGATGGTTCGATGTGCAAAAAAGCATCGGATATGACTACTTCTTAAATATGATCGTTAGGGTAGCATGTATGGCTTACTGTCAAAATCTACACAGCTGGCATCAAGGAAGAGAGGTCAGAACTCATCCTCAGCAGCACAACACCGCACTGAATTATGCAGTGGTCCACAACAGAGGAGATCCATGGTGAGACAGCATGCTCAGTTGCCCCAGGGTGAGCTAGAGGTGTAGAAAGAGAGGAAACCCGCCAGACGTTGTGCGGAGTCAACAGAGATAGCGAAAGCACAGAACATGGAGGACATTGTGATGGAGAAGCTAGGACAGACTGTGTCAGGCCAGGAGCCCGTACAGACTGTTAGGGAGCCCCATAAATATATGCAACGTCCTTGCAACCGCCTGGTACACCATAGCAAGCATTGCTTAACAACAATATAGCAACCTCCTAGCGGTCAGTTTGCAGTTTGCAGTAGGGAGAGTGTAATGTTTGTGGGTATTGCAGAGACAGGCACCAGAGTTCTGTATCAGTGTTGGGCCCTTTTGGCCTTGCTAACAGTAACATGAGTGGCTCTGTTTCAAACACTGCTCAGATGAGTCATGATATTTCACCCATTCACACTGTCCATGTGACTCGCCATCTTCGTGGCACTCAACCCTGTCCAACGCGATAAGAAATCGGGCTCTGACGTGATATTTTAAGGATACTGAGTCAAAGCTATGACTCATTCTCCGAGGCAGCGAGTCCTCCATTACGGAGTCTGAGCACGGCCGCATCCGGGCTACTCCCGCAGCCCCGCCCTCACTGACAGAGCGCACCAATGAGCGGCGGCGTTATTGGCGTTTCCACGAAGGCTGCTTGCGACTGATAGCAACTGGTCTGGGATCAGGCCTGTGGAACCGGACCTGTCGGAGAAAATAGGCCAATAAGTTGTCAGAACCGACCCCAGATCACCCGGAGCCAGAGCAGTTCGGGCTTAGACCATCATGTCTGCTGGCTGAAACGTATTCGCCTCGCTTAAGGGAGAAATTCAGCACTGCCTTCTTAAAAAACGGATCCTGTGCGCTTTAATTCGCTCATACGCACATTCCGCTGACGTTTTGCCCAGCATACACACACACACACACGCACACACACACACACAGACACACTGCTGGCGTGACCAGAAAAAAGGGCTGCTCGATAACACTGAAGCAGAGACAGCAGCAGCAGCAGCAGCAGCAGCAGCGAGGACTATATCCGACTGGGAGGGGAAAAGAAAGCCTCAACATAATAACAATAACAACAATAATAATTAATAAGACTCGCTGAACTGTAAGTATTAAGGCACCTTTGTAAAGCCAGTGCTAGCTATGTAAATGAACGTCGCCCTTGACGTTGGTAGATAGCTAGCTACAAACTTGACAAATGTAGATACGCTAATAGCGCAGTTCTGGAGCCGTGGGGTATTTTTTGGTTGGCTCTTTTTTTAGGGATTTGCTTTTTCGGGTTTTGTCTGAGCACAACAACAACAGCAGCAGCAGCAGCAGCAGCGGGGTCTGCATGAATGTACGGCCGGTTTGCGCATGTCCGTCTCGGTTCGGTTTGATCGCAAAGCGAAGTGTAAGTTAAATAGCGAGGCTGCACATAGGCGGAGAGAGGGAGTGTGTGTGTGTGTGTGTGAGGCTGTCCCGTCAATGTCTAGTCTGTGTAGCTGCTATGTTGGCCCCCTGTGTGTGTGTGTGTGTGTGTAAGTGTTTGGCCGTCGTCGGAGCCGTGTGCTGAATTTGAATTTTAACGGTCTTTTGTTTCGCCTTGCGCTGAAATCCCTGAACTCGCGGCCTTTACTAAGCACCAACAACATCCCCGCTTCTCGCCCCTGTAGCCGTTTAGCTTCATGGCCGTCGTGTAGCCAAGTTAACCTTACAGCTTAGCGAGTTCATTTCGGACACACTGGACGGCCACAGTTTCTAAACCCAGCTTGTTTTATGCCGTCCTCGACTGTTAGCTAGCACTAAATGCTGCACCACATTCGTAGCCTCGTAAACTGACCCCATGGTCAACCTGGTTTCTGTCAGTTCAAGTTCTAGGGCTGCGTCCCAAACCCGCATACTGCCTGAAGAGTGTGTCAGGACAGTACAGCGCCTTTAGTAAAAGACTTAGTGTGGTATTAGTGTGGTATGAACATCATAATAATAATAATAATAATCATATTAAATCAGGATACTGGATGACATTTTATTATTCGTACATTATTAGTACTAGCTAGTGGTAACGTCAAATATTGAATCATGACACTGGCAGGCATTTTTGTTATTTATGATGTGATTTTGTTTTGTTTTTGGGGGGTTGTAACAGGAAAATGCACCAGATTGTAGTAGTTTGCTCAGTAATATGGTTCAAATATATCAAATGTTGGATCATGATGGGCATTTTTATGATTCATGATTTTGTAAGATTTTTGGGGGGCTGTGAGGGAGATGCACCAGTTTTTAGTAGCTCATTAGTGTGGTTTAGACATAATAATAAATAAGACAGGATAAGACGAGCCTGTTCACATACATACACTAGTGATCAAACACACAGTGACCGTGAGCACACGTGCCCAGAGCGGTGGGCAGCCATTGCTGCGGTGCCAGGGGAGCAGAGAGGGTGAAGTGGCAACTTGCTGAGCCTGTGTATCGAACCCTCAACCCTGTCATCAGATCGCTATACTGAAAGAGATTTTAATTATGTACAATATTTGTGAGATTTAGTAGTAGGCAGTACACCTGTTTTCCAAAATCTTAACACCATATGAGTACAGGGGTTTTATTCAAGACTGATGCACTTCAGTGAAACCAGGCTGAGTACGCTGATGATATTGACGTATAGTAACAACGTTCAGTTTAGTATAGTATAGTATAAGGCTTGGGAGGCAGCTCTAGCTTCTGGCCTCTCTTAGAAATAACGTGTGGTTGTGAATAGGCCTCAGTACAGCAGTTAGTCATATAGATAGCGATGGTTTGTTTGTAGTCTGCTGACTAAGGTCTGATACCTTTTTTTTTTTTTTTTAGTCACTCTCTAATCTCCTATGATCAGGTTCAGGTAGCTGCATATCTGTGTGTGTGGTATGAATTGTCTGTGAATGTCTTCAATGCAGTCAAGCAAGTCCCCCCTCCTGAAGGCCTTGATTTGTTTATTCTCACCCCCCCAGCCCCCCACCCCCCTGCCAGTTTTCTGTGCTGGTGATTTTTTTTTTTCTCTCAGCCTCTGCTGTTTGTCAAAGGTGGAGCTTTTTGGCAAACAGTCTGTATCAGACTGTTGGTACACAACAACAGCCACACATAAGGAACTAGAGGCATGTGTGTGAGAACGTATGCTGAGCGCTGATGTGGGATCAGGTTTTGACTGGCCGAGACGGTAATAAATCCACTTAAACATAAGGAAGCTGATCGTGGACTGACATATGGGAGGAAATCTGTATGTCTGTGACGCCTGATCTTGGGCCCTGAGTTCAGACCTCTTGTGATTTGATAGCTGGAGGAATATACAGTATATAATGAAGTTGTAGTTACTGTTCAGGTGCTTCTCCTAATGACTGTTTACAGTGATCCTTGTCTGGGATATGTAGGAATTCAGGCAGCGCTGTAATTAATAACACGAGAACTGCAGAGGTCTTATTTGCTGCTATGTTGTTGCTTGCACACACAATCATTGTCAGAGTGATTCTGCCCAATGTTTGAATAGTACAGTTTGGAGAAGAATGGCCTCATGGGAATTGTAGTCCTGTGATCAAGAATGGTGGGAATGTAGTAGTCAGGGTACTACATGACACAGATCATAACCTCGCACCAATCACTTTAATTATTGGTTTCAGTACAGAATATTTAAAGTGGTTGCTTTACCTTTGAGGCCTACCTAAATGCGTCCACATGAGTCAGCTGAGGTTAGCCAGCCTCTTGCCTAGAAGTGGGTGAACTGTATTTTGGCAACGTAACCATAACAAGGGAGTGAATCTGCTCTCCTCTTGACTATAGAGAAGGTCTACAGGGTATTAAGAGTGGTCTGGCCGGGGTTGCATGATCAAAGTGCCCGGCTCTTGGCAGGCAAAGGGAAATCTTTGTAAGACAGGGGAGGGCAAAATGGGGCAATGATCACACGCACACACACCATTCTGGGGTTCTCGCCTCACAGGATTACCAGTCACAAGTTAGGCCATGTCCGCTTTCAGGAGCAGTCTGGGTGAAGTTTTTCCACATGAAGTGTTTCATGTATTATAGCTGTATCTAAACTTTTGTTGCCTCAAGCTTGTTGAGCTGACTAGGAGAACTTTTAAGGTGCTCTTCTATATAAAGAATTGCACTAGGGGCATGGTGATATGCTATCTTTATTGGGATAAATTGTGGCACAATGTGCTTTTCTGATTGTATCCAGAGTATCGTTTGTACTTCCAGGACATTAAACAACTGCTTATACACTATATGGACAAAAGTATTTGGACACCTGCTCATTTATTATTTCTTCCAAAATCAGGCGTATTAAAATAAAAACCAAGGAAGGCTTTCCGCTAGATTTTAGAGCATTGCTGTAATGATTTGATTGCATTCTGCAACAAGATCGTTAGTGAGGTCAGGCTGATCGATTATCACCACCTGCCCTAGTTCCCCAACTCCCCAACATATCCCCAAAGTATTGGATGGATCACCATAATTCCAGAGAACACCGTTCCACAGCTCGATGCTGGGGGGCTCTATACCTCTCTAGCCAATGCCTGTCATTAGGCATGGCTCATGTTTATCTGGTCCAGAGAGTCCTATTCTTTTGGCAGTATTTCTCTACAGGGACTAGACAAGCTGTGTGTGCATTTGCACATCTCTGTCAGCAATGGGTGTGACTTAAAGTAGCTTAATATATTCATTTGAAGGGGTTTCTACAAACCTTTAGTGTATCATAAAAAAAGACAGATCTTGGTCTTCCGGCGTATATTAGCAGCATAAACAGCATAATGGCAAGCATCTGATTGGATGTCAGTCCATTAGGCCTTTATTTTATTTTATTAGTATGTTTTGCTCATTCTGACAGTTATATGGGATTATATATTATTATTAGTTGTAGTAGTATTGTTATGTAAATGTTATTATAGTCATATGGGCTGGACAATATGCAGCTTGTTAATCATTTCCTTAATATTGGGCTTTGAATTACTGATACTGATCATAGAAAGCTTCAGTATGGGAATGAGTCTAACCATATGTAATGTTTTACTTGTGTTCTGAGAACCTCCTGACCAATCACAGTCCCAAACTGCTGTTTTGATAAAGGTATTCATAGTACATCATAATGTACTAGCAAAAGTACATTATTTTGGTCAAAATAATGCAGGCTTATCTTAATCTGCATTACGTTATTGATTCACAAGAGCATTTTAATGTGTCAGGCATATCACACTCACAGTACACCACAGTATAATGGCATTACCAGTATTGTTCTCTGTATTATACAGTCCTACACATGTACGTGTTTGTTTTTTAAAATAGTTTTAGTTAACCTCAGTGTGGCCACAATAATTAAGCATACATATTTTCAAATAAGTGTGTTTAATCTCTGTGAAAGTCCACAAATAACACCTTACTATGTGTAGTAGTATGATGCTGTATGATGCTTAATCATTGTATTAGGATAAGCTGTCTTATAGTAAGAGTGATAATCTTAGGAATTTCATTGCCATTACAAATCTGAGGTATTTCTAGTGGCTGATGTGTTGAAGTGAATCACTGTCACTGAACAACCATGAACACACATGCATTAACCTTTCTTTTGTCTAAATGACAAAAAACTAGGACTCGGGCAGTATTACTGATCTGATGATTATTTGGACAAATAATTTAGTAATTAGTCAAACTGTACAACAAACCATGCATCACCTTTCAGAGATTCCAGAATACTGTACTAGATAAAAGCATAACTAAGAGGCCTTTTAGGAAGAGGATAGGAATGGGTGTGTCATTGAGGCGTACAGTAAAAATCACTGGTACAGAATTTAAAGCATGCATTAGTATTTTGCTGGTGTCAATGAATCGTTGTTTTATTGAGTTTTTAAGCTAAAAATAATCAATTGATCAATTGAGTAGATTCAAGGTTTTACAAGACCAGGCCTGAGAGTCTTAGTTTTGTCTATGCATTATTGGTTGGTTGTTGGTAAACTCCCCTTTCAACCTGAAATAAACTCAGGCTTCTATTTTCTTCTGTTGTCTTGACAACCGTGTGAACGCCTTTAGCCGAGCTGTCTTTGTTGAGGGGGGCTTAATAACATGAATTCCCTAAGGGTATTTGCCCACAAGCAAGCACAGTGACCCATATCTAACCCCTTTCTCCCTCTTTCTTCCATCCACCCAGGTTCTGAAGAGTGAGAGAGAGAAAGAGAGAGAGGGACAGATTGAGAGAGACTCTAGGCCACAACCATGCCGCTGTTTGGTAAATCCCACAAGAGTCCTACGGACATAGTGAAGGCACTCAAGGATAACCTGTCCATTCTGGTGAAGCAGGACAAGAAGACAGAGAAGGTAAGGTCAATGACAGTTGGACTGGTGGTGATGCTGAGAACATTGAAAGTATGCTAGCATCCGATTATTTGCATCTTACAAATGTAGTCTAGTCATTGAAGTAGTGCTGGGCAATATAACGTGTTTATTATTATCATACATTTCTTTACAATATGCTACAATAGGATTTAGAGGGTTTTTTTCTGGATATTTTTAGGACTAGAGTGATTGTGTTCCTTTACAAATAGAGTATAATTAGCTAGTCCTGTTAATTGGATTTTGAACAGAGCAGAGTTTGTTGTGGAATGGAGAGAATCTTTGTATTTCCATATTTGCTCTTTCCCCCCCAAATAGTTTGAATCTAGCTGTTATATTTATCATAGTGTCATTACAATAATAACCCCCCCCCTTCATCTTTGTTGCCATTTATCATGATATTACATTTATGCTATATTGCCCACCTGTGCATGAGTCTAAATACATGATTGGATGGGAGGCAGTATTATTTATTTGTTAATTTATTTCAATACATTTGTATGATTTTATTTTTTCTGCTAATACTGATATCACAGAAGGTTCAAAAATATAGTCAAAGCAGGTAGCTGTGAGCAGCTTATTCAGTGTCATTATTTCTATGACATTACAGAATGAATTACATAGTTACATAGTTTAAAAAAAGACAACATGGCAAATATATGACTATTTCCACAAAATCAGACTGTATGCATGGTAACTTTTATTGAATTTGAATGATAAAATCTCTTTCTACATTTGTGTTTGTAAGTAACAAAAATATGAACAGACTCAACAGAATCTACACTCCTAATTGCTTATTCAGCTATTATTGAAATACTCCCAGGGGTGAATAAAGTCTAGAGGTGAGCAATGTGTTTATCTTATTATGATAAATACTTTCATTAGTATAATAAAAAAAAATCATTCAAAAAAAAAACAACAAAAAAAAACTCATTTAGCTCTCTGAGTACCTCCCTGATACAATGTTTCACGCAAACACGTCACTGTAATGAAGTACGTCCTATGATTTCTGATTCAGACTGACTTGAACTTTAAAAAGGTTCTTCTACTTACGTCTTATGTACAAAAATAATCTGTTAAGAATTGTTGAATCATTTATTAAAAGGTTTCTTTGAGAACAAAAAGTGGGCTTTCTATGAATCACTTAAAGAAAGGATTGTGTTTGAGGGTGTAGCATGGCCGAATAGTGTGATTATATTATGATGCTGTAATATAAAACATTTTCTTGTTCTTGATGCTTATAGGGAGGTTCTCTCCCATTATTCACCATGTTAGCAATGTCGGCTGTATTTGACCTGACTATCTACGTGTTTTATGTGGCCATTTGAGACAGAGTTGGTTCACAAATGGTACAAAATGTTTTTATGCAAATCGCCCATTTCGCAATATTTGTCTTTGTTGAGTCTGAGCCAAAACATTAATGGAATGAATAATATTGATTATCTCATTACAACAGCACATGTCAAGGTCGGGAATGTATGCTATATGGACAAAAGTATTGGGACATTTATTGTTTCTTCCTAAATCAAGGATATTAAAAAGAGTTTGTCTTGCTTTAGTTGGAGTAACTGTCTCCACTGTCCAGGGAGGAAGGCTTTCTCCTAGATTTTGGAGCATTGCTGCGAAGATTTGCATTCAGCAACAAAGGCATTATTTTAGCTCATATCAAAATCATTGGATGCAACACTGTTCCACTGCTCCACAGCTCAGTGCTGGGGGGCTTTATACCCCACTAGCCAACAACTGGCATTAGGCATGGTGCCAAAAGTTTAATGTTTATTTGCTCCAGAGATTCCTATTCCTATTGTATAGGCAATGCTTGTCTACAGGGACTGGACAAGATGTGTGTGTGTGTGTGTGTGCATTTGCACATCTGTCAGCGATGGGTGCAGCTTAAAGTAACTTAATTTATTAATTGGAAATTGGATGTCGACAAACATTTGGAAATGTATGTTAGTAACTGGACAGTCGGTTCTTGTAGTCGACTTGTTAGATGAAATGGTCAGGTATGGTCAGACATGAAGACCTGAGTAATGGGGGCCAAAATGTCATGGCCAGATGACCGGGTCAGAGCATCTCCAAAACATGCTCCACAGGCACCTGGGATCATTGCAGATGTATCTCTATATTTAATCTTGACACAGAGCCACTTTCCTTCAGCTTTTTCCATCCTAGAGTGTACCTGTAACATTGTACTATCAGACTGACCATCTAGGTGCTAGGTGCTGTCTGCTAGGCTTTGTTCCAGTACTAAGAAGAAGCTCCTTCTCTGCTTAGCTCAGGTTCTCCACTAGCACTTTTCTAACAGAGTTCACACAGTCTAGACCAGAGATGTGTGTGATGTTTTTACAATGGGTATAACCCCAGGCTCATCCTCACTAACAGCCAGGGGGCTTTTAATGATGGAGGCTGTCTTTAATAGGCTGTAAACTACTAATTTTACATAACTTTTTATGTATTTAAAATGTTGTAGTGGAACAGGTCCTTAACATATAAATGTTGAATGTAGCATTTTTTTAAGCTTGCATTGCTCATGTTTCTAAACCTTTATTTTATTTTATTATGGCCACCTAATAGCATGTTTTACTGATCACTATCATATATGGATCTCCTAAGAAGTGTTGTAGCTAACTAGGCCAGCTTGGAGTGTGTTTTTTTTTTTTTTAGTGCTTCAGTCTTGAGACGCTTAAGAATATCCTCTTTATATTAAGATTTCAAATGGGAAATGGGAAGTATCCACTCTGGACCTTATTGCAAGCTCCAAAATGAAGATGCATCTTGCTTTGAAGCGTCTTGTTCTGAGGGAAGTACTGTGTTGTGCTCTCAGTACCATCTTCATTTGACTGCTATCACTGTTGGAATACAAAGAGCTTTTGTGAAGCATGTTTTGTTGTCCCTGTAGTAGAAGACTTTCAAAAGACTTGTTAGCCCTGAGTTAAGTGTTTCCTTGAGGAACTGCTTACACATGACCTGTTTGAGGAAGCTGTCTGTCCAAAGGCTTTCTCAAAACTGAACTAGTTGATATTTAGCAGTGTTAGTGCTGTTATGTTTAGTAGCGCATATTCTGACCTACTCTCTAAGCTTCTGTAGATTACCGAAAAGGGTAACATGTTTAAACCACGTTTAAAAGGCTCCTTATAGCACCGTCTACAAAAGCTTTTCCAGTCCAGTCAGATCAGATGGTTCTTTAAAATAAAATAAATAAATAAGTAAATAAATAAATAAATATATTCAGTTAAATTCAAGTAAAATTTACCCTCTCAGAAATTAGCAGTTAGTTATCAGTTTGATGTTGATGATGATGAAGATTTTAAACTTAAGGTATCTTTTCCAGTACAATACAGAGACTGCACAAAAATGATATGTAGTTCTCATTTTATAAGTCTCTTGTTCAGAGACTGTTCAGTTAAAACATTTTTTATTGTTTTGGCCGTTTAGAAAAATGTTTATTCAATATCAGTGTTATTTGTCAATTATTGTTAGCTGGTGTTTGGTTATTAATATAATAGATTATTATAGTTATTAATATAATCAATGACTAAATGTCTTACAAACAGGCTGTTATTAAATGTTAATGTTCTGTAATTTGTCCAGTTAAAAACCTTATAAAACCATATAATCGTTTTTTTTAGAAACAATGGAAGTCTGGTTCTTTTTTTGTTGTTTTTTTTAAAGTAAATGAATCTGCAGATGATTTCAGACTTTTGAGATGTTCAGTGTAGGGTGCATGTCTGGACAGTAGAGGAATAAAGTAGATTGTGTAGAGAAGGAGGGAGATGGCAGGGAGGTGAAAGTGTCACTCTGCTGTCTGACCTTCTGTTCATTTGCAGATGCTCGCTAAGGCACAGATTTCTGAACCCCTAAGCTAGTCCGTCTGATGTTGGTCCCAAGTCTGGATTGTTGGCAGCATGATTCATTTACATTAGATTAATGTTCTTCACCATAGTGGAAATTAGTCTTTGTGGAATATTGGAAAATAGCCTACATACAACAGAGAGAAACTTATGCATATACCTACATAACCTGCACACACTAAATGGACAAAAGTATTGGGACACATTTCTTAGTCATTCCATTCAGGTGTTTCATTTAGTCCCATTAGCCATGCAGTCTGCCTTTACACACATTAGTGACAGAATGGGTGGTTCTGAAGAGCTCACTGGATTCCAAGGTGGTACTGTAATAGGATGCCACCAATGGATTGGTGAAATTTCTTCCCTCCTAGATAATCCACTATTAACTATGAGTGCTGTTCTTGACCATGTGAACTCAGCCATAGGAGAGTCGACCATGTAAAGTTATGTGCTGAGGAATATAGTGTATACAAGTGTCCAAAGCTCCGCTGACCCAGTAATTGCAGAGCTCCAAATCTGCTGTTAGAGCTCCAAAAGGAGACCAACACCATATTAATGCCTATGGATTTAGAATGGGATGTCACAAAAGCTGGTATGTAGGTGGAATGAGTAGGTGTCCCATTAGTTTTGTCCAATATAGTGTATTTGTGGCATGGTAGATTTATATTATTTATATTATAGTTATTTTAGTTTGTAAATAATGTATAGTAGTAACTTAATGAAATTTGGTAATTTCCAAAGTTAAGAGGGTTTACCTCTCCTTTTGTTCTGTGTTAAAATCACCATAATGTACAGTCTGTTGTGGCTTATTGGTTTCTTTGTTTTTTTTGTTTTTTTTAAATAAACCTTCAATCACCTGAACCACTCTGTTATGTTAAAATATAAATTATTCTTTTAAACAGGCATAGATGATTGGCTGTTGACATTTTTTCCTGTAAGAGGAGAAGCATGATTGGTATCCATCTGCCTTTATTACAGCTGTCAGTTACATGTCTGTGTGTGTGTGTGTGTGTGTTGTAGGCATCAGAGGAGGTGTCTAAATGTCTGGTTGCGATGAAGGAGATCTTGTATGGCACCAATGACAAAGAGCCACATACGGAGACAGTGGCCCAGCTGGCCCAAGAACTGTACAACAGTGGTCTGCTCATTTCACTCGTGGAGAACCTGCAGGTCATTGACTTTGAGGTCAGTTGCTGCACTTCTTCCCCAACGTTTGATTTGGGTTTTCCCTCCAAACCTCCGAATCCAAAGAATCCAAATATTTCCAGTGTCATATAAAACTGTCATGGATTCAAAGAAGAGCAAGATGGCAGCTATTGCCTACTTAGAAAGTTGTTTGATGTTAATGACTAAGATCAAACAAGGGAAAAAGCTTCAAGTTACTAACTCTTAACTTATTCAGACCGAGCAAATTGTCTACAGGTGTGAAAACAAACACATTTAGTCTTGTCTATGTTCTGCATACAGGATTTCAGCTTGTGTTGGGGCTATTTCTATGAGTTCCTGTGAGTTAACCATTCACAGTGCCAAAAGAGGCTTGTCTAAATACAATAGACATTTTTGGTTTGCAGTAACTTTAAGGTATTTATGACTAGTTAAAAAGACTAGTTAGCTGTTTAATCCAGGTATCTTTTATGTACTTGTTTGTGTAGGGTAAGAAGGACGTGTGTCAGATCTTTAACAACATCCTGCGCAGGCAGATCGGCACCCGTAGCCCCACAGTGGAATACTTCTGCTCCCATCAGGAAGTGCTCTTCATCCTGCTTAAAGGGTAAGACATGGGACATCACAGTGGTCACTTCAGTTCACTTCAGTACAGCTTACCTGCTTCACTTCACTGACTATATTTCTACATTCAAAAGGTGCTGTAATGGTTTTCCTGCCTCTGCAGGTATGAGACTCCTCAGGTGGCGCTGAACTGTGGCATCATGCTCCGCGAGTGTATTCGACATGAACCGCTTGCCAAAATCATTCTGCACTCTGAGCACTTCAATGACTTCTTCAGCTACGTAGAGATGTCCACATTCGACATAGCCTCAGACGCTTTCGCTACCTTCAAGGTGGGAAAAAAAATCCAAATAGAATTTAGTTATTTATTGTGAGAGTGTCACAATTTTAGTTTTATTCAGTTCCTTAATCCCATTCTTTTCTTTTCCTTCACAGGACCTTCTTACAAGACACAAGGTTCTAGTGGCAGAATATTTAGAACAGAACTACGATGCAGTAAGTATACCATTGCATCTCCATTTTTGCCATTGTTCACTTTTTTTTTTAAATAATGTGATAGTTGTTCTTTAGATTGTGTTAAAATTTGATGAAAAATGGACCAACAGAAATGCTTCAAAATTACTTGGAATTACATTTTTACATTGACTTCCATTGAAAGTTAGAAGGTTTTGGCTTCTCCTGTAAAGCTGCAATTTTGGAGAGCAATGCTGTTTGATACAGTTTATTGAAGTATTATGGGTATATATTATAGTTGGGTGTGTATTAGAGTTGCCGACATGCTCACATGTACAATTGATCAATGGATACGAAGTAATCTTCATTTAAAAAGGCTATTATTTGTGGCCTTGAATAAAACCTATTGAGAGAGTCCAACTCTCTATTTTGCGCATGGTTTTGTGTTCCAGTAAGTTGCCAGCTGTTGTGCTGTATGAACCAATGTGTGTTTGTCTCTGCAGGTCTTTGAGAACTATGAGAAGCTGCTGCACTCTGAAAACTATGTGACAAAGAGGCAGTCATTGAAGGTGTGTGTTCTGCAGTGTCTCATAACATAAGTTAAAAAGGAACTGGTCTGTGTTAGCCTTCACTCTCCCTGTCACTGAAATATGTGTCTGTGTGTGTTTGACAGCTATTGGGAGAGCTCCTCCTGGACAGACACAACTTCACTGTGATGACGAGGTACATCAGCAAGCCGGAGAATCTCAAGCTCATGATGAATCTACTGAGAGACAAAAGCCCCAACATCCAGTTTGAGGCGTTCCATGTCTTTAAGGTAAAAAGCCTGTGTGTTCTGTTTAGTTTTGCTTTGGTTAGATTGCGAAATCTTTCATCTTGGACTTAAATCCTGGGCTTTTATTGAGTTACCTCAGAGTGATAGTTTGGCAAAAGGTCTAATTTACACAGTCTTCCTCCTAAGCCAGGTTTACACTACATGACCTTTAAAAACAAGGTTTTAAAACTGAGCATTTCTCATTTAATGTCAGTTCTTCTCAGACTGTCTTTTTGTCAAAAGTTTACACATTAGATACAAAGACAGGACATGGCACACAACCAGTGTGTCTGTTGCAAAGGCAACAATTTTTTATCATAAGACAAAAACCAAAGATGGAGCTGGATATGTTGAACCTCTCAGGTCTGGTTTGCACAAACATGACACAAAAGAGCCATCACTCACGGGCTTCTAATAAGCAACACATGCCTACGATCTGACTTAAAATGAAGGTATTCTGCTGAAGGTACCGCCATGATTATGAACTTTCCACTGGTCATGTGCCTTCCTTCCTGCACATTTCTAGAAATACTCCAGACTAAAAATATAGTAATACAAAGTCATTGCTACCACTCTACCAGATGCATCTCTCAACCTCAAAAATCACTAGAGTTTGAAAATTGTTTGGAAGGGATAAATCATGGACTAAAATCTGGCTACAAATTGTGCAGTGTGACTGACATTGCCCTTGATCAGCCAAGAGATGTTGGTGTCTAAAGTTACATTTTCTTTTTGTTTTTTATTAAGTTAATGTTCAAGGAAGTTCATACCCCGGCAGTTAGCACTGTGTGTGTTTTCTGACAGATATACTATTGACATATATATTAAAAACAGCATTAATTATTAATAAACTTTAAGGTGACCACTGTTTCTCTTCAGTAGTAGGGATAGTTTAATAAATCTTGAGCCAGGGCCTTCAAGTGTTGCAACTGTCTAACTGCGTGCACGATTGGCCTCCCCACCACTCGCGAGTTGTTAGAATGTTAGTTTAGGCCATTAGTGTTCTCCATTAGTGTTCTCCTCCAAGTCTGTTCAGCTGATTGAAAAAAATTAAACAGTAAAAAATATCTGGCTTCATGAGTCTTGAGGGAAGAACATGTCTCATGAAGCATTGCATAGTATGGCAGCATTGCATAGCTTTGCATAAATATGTACTGGTTAAGTGCCACCTAGTGGATGGGATGAGGGCCTTTTACAAGACCTGGTTGGAATTCTATCACCATGTTCCATGATACAGTAAAAACATTTTTAATTGTTTAAGTGCCCAAAAAATGTATCTTGAACTCTATGAACTCCATTGATCCATAAAGCATCTCTACACACCTTGTTTGCTCTCTCTGCTGTGAATGTTAAAGATTTATTTTTTATTATTATTTTCCTTTCTCAGGTGTTTGTGGCTAATCCTAACAAGACACAGCCAATTGTAGATATCCTTCTGAAGAACCAGACGAAACTTATCGACTTCCTTAGCAACTTCCAGAAGGACCGCACGGACGACGAACAGTTTAACGATGAAAAGACGTACCTCATCAAACAGATACGAGACTTAAAAAAGCCAGCCTCCTAAACCTTAGCTAGCAGTCGCGTTGATAAGCACCTCATCTTTTTACTGAGGAAAAACAAATGAAAAAAAATCACAAAAATCTATTAACAGTAATAATTCTATTTAAAATCTTCAAACATTTGTCTTTTCTTAGTCACGAAGCTCGCGAATGATAGTTTTCCATCACTGACAGTTACTTTCTTTTTCACTTTCTTTCATGAACATTTTCTGTTTGTGTGCCACAGTAGGATGTTTAAAAAACATAAAACAAAAAGCAACCAATTTTGTTTCAGGAAGAACCAAAGGTTGTAGTAATCTCAGCAGAAGTGGGTGAGTCAGGACCTAAGAGAACGCTTCACAGTTTAGTTTTTTTTTTACCTTCTGATTAGTGTTAAATTCTTACCACCTTCACCACTCCAAATACTGTTCAAACACCCACAGTTCTGGCATGCTTAAGAAAGAGTTCTTGTACATTATGTAGACGATACCGGTAGTTGACTTGTAGGAAGGGAGGTTGCATTCCCCAGTTATTTATGAAGCTCTGATTGTTGAGTTTTAGAACTCCTTCTGTATTTAGAGACTTCGATCCTGCATTCCTTTTTCTTTTTCTACTCTTGCTTCTGTTTTTTCCTTCCTTTCCACTGATGCTGTTAGCTATTTCTCCCTCCCGCACCTGTACGGCTTACTGCTGACTCGGAATTTGTTTGATTTATCAAAAAATATATTGATCATGTAATCCCCTTTTAGTGTTTTTAAATAATTATTTTTAAGAATGATTTGATTTTACCAGTATTTTTATTATTAGGTTTCTGCCATGAAAGCGCAGTTAATCTTAATGTGTGCTTTAGTAATATATAGACCTAACCTTTTATTTTCTTTTTTGAGTTATCATTTATGTTTGCAAAAACAGGGCGTGTAATCTTTTTCTCATTTTCTATTTCTACTTGACATGTTTACCTATCATGTGTTTAAAAAACAGAAAAAAAGAAGAAGCTGGTTTTAGTCTGAAAGTGGGTGCCATGTTAGTGAATAGAAAAAAAAGTACTTTGGCACTTTCTGTAGTATCTTCTTTTGCAGTGAATGGAGAGGGAGTACAGACAAATTCCCTTCTACAGGCGTAGGTCTCTTCTGTACTATAGTACAAGTAGATGCAGCTATAGTATTTTGGTAGTACTGTAGTGCATTCAGTGCTATAGTCGTCCTGTAGCAGGTTTAATAGCCTCCTATAGGATCCATGTAGTAGCCTACTATAGTATGTTCTATACTTTAGTATCTCACTAATACTATTGTACAATTTTACGTTGTAGTACACCTGCAGTACTCGAGTCATTTTTGTACTATAGCACGTCTATAGTACTACGGTATTCTTCTGTTCAGTAGCCGTTCTTTTAGCTCTTCATTGTGATTTCGGCAGACGGCGATTAGGATCTAAGCTGATACACAGTCGAGGACACGAACGTACAAAACAGGTGCCTTTTGTTGTGTTTAATTGTGTTTCTTTTTTCCCTTGTTTTTGTATTTTATAAAAAAAAAAAACAGATCTTTCTTAGGGGGAGCTTAATTTTGTTTGTTTTATTTTGATCATTTTAAGGAAAATATGTTCTAGTCGAGCATATTTGAATCGATTAAGCAGTGAACCTCTTTAACTCACTATATTTGAGTTACGCTGATGAAGAAGACTTTTAGTTTCATTCTTTGCAGCTGCAGTTGATTGATTCAGTTGTATGATTGTCTGTGATCTAACCATTAGAGTAGGCGGATCAAGTGGGGAAACGTATGCTGAGGTGGTCTTTGACCCATGTTATCACACATAACCTGCCAATTATGTGAAAATTAATGTTATGTTTATATATATATATAAATGCTGATCTTTCCATTGTTATGGAGTTCTCTGAGGTTTTGAGTTTGATTATGACAGTTTTGTCCTAGGAAACAAAAAACAACAAACAAAACGGAAAAAGTGGACCGGAATTCATTGGGAAGCAATGCCCCAGCTTATTCATTGCCAAATCTTTATTGAGATGAAGAAATCCAAACCGTCACACTGTTTGCTTCCCTTCCTCGCGGTTTGAGTGCATTAACAGCTCAGATTGAGTGCAGGCTTTTTCAGTATTTCGCAATGTACAGCCAACCATGGAACGTGTAAGCCCTTACGAGGGTAACCATTTAAATATAGTAATGCATCTGAGCCAAATTTATCAAGTATCTTCACACTTTCATATGTAACAAAGAAATTGTAGTTCAGCCTAAATAAAAATGAGCTACCTTATCAAAACTGAAATCGTTTCCCATGCCACACATGGTTGCATCCTTCCTTCTTAAATGCTAATTGTACCATATCGCCAATAAAGGAACATCCAAGCATTATTTTCAGTCATCTTCGTCTTTTGTGCATGTAAAAAGTGCGTTGGTTCACTGATAAAACCCTCTTCCCTATATGTTAAGCTGTGCTCCTTTACTTGGAAGTCTATCGACTTGGTTCTGAACAGGGGTGGACTGACACCAAAAAGCAGTCTGGGATTTTACTATCAAGCTGGACACTTGTGATGACATCTTGCACCTGCTGTAATGATTTACAACAACCAGGTCACTGGAACTAAGAGGACTTAACAGATTACAGTCACTCAAAAAATCTTGTATATCAAAATTGATATACTTAAATTCATTTTGATATAATGTGAATCTGGCAGTTTACATGGTGTTAAAATTTCATGATGAATGGACCAATGAAATTACTCCCAAAAGGCTTGAAATTGAAGTAAAGTCTCTTTTACATTGACTTCCATTCAAAAATAATGATGGTTTTATCCTTCTGCTGTAAACCTGCTATTTTAGAGATACAAGGCTTTTGCGTGACTGCAACAATATATTCTATTTAAAGCTTCAGGGTTTAAAACAACCAGCCTGCTGAGAAAATTGCTGCATTTCCAAGAAGACTCATGAAGTTCATGAACCTTCTTTACCTTTCTGTAGTGTAGAATTTACATGTGCATGCATTCCATACAGTGTGCAATATAGACGTAAGAGCATGTTTTTGGATAAAGGTAATGAGGCACTTGCACAGTATATATTATTATGTATCGTTTGTCACTTGGTCTCTGCAGTAAAAAAAAAACAAACAATAAAAACATGGTTTCCAACACCTACATGTTCTGCATCTCCCTCTAAACATCTTTGTTTCAAAGTAAAAGTGGGCAGTATGACAGAAAATATTATTCTTGAATATATTTTCACAATGCATAGACTGTATCATGATTTGTTTTTTATGGAAAAACATTTTTAAGGAAACAAATTGAAACAAACTTTTTTGGCTATTTTTGCTTTGGAATTCAACATTAGCAAAAACTAATTTACAAAGTAACAAATGTAAGAAAAAACCTAAGATCAGGAGTTACTGGTTGTTCTAGTTCACAACCTCCATGATTGGTCTAAATCTTTTAAAGTATGTCTAGGAATACACCTTTCCCACAATAAACTGAGAGAAGTGCATCATGAAATAATTTAACGTACTGTTAACGTTGTCATATTGCCCACTCAAATAGCACAGGACCTTAAAACAAGTGTTACATGACATGCTCTGTGCACAGCATCTAAAATAACTGAAGTATTTGTGATGTGTAATTGTCTAACAAGTTAAATGACGAATTGTCAGGCTAGCATGGCTTGACTCTTGGCCCAACAGATGCAGGGAATGGTAGTTAGGAGTTTTCCCTTATGTTCGCTGTCTCTTACTGCACTGACCGTCAGAGTCTTCGTCCATTCTGTGTTTCGAGCTGCCATCTGCAATTCAACAAAGAAAACACTGAAGTCAACCTCAAATCAAGACTGAACCTTTTTGTGCCCATATTTAGAATCTGCGAGCTCGGACCATGCCTTCAGTTTATGATGAAGTGGGGAGATGACTGTAAGAGAGGCTGGAGGAGTTTTGGGCTGGGTTCCTGATTGATGGCTTCTGCTTTGTGGTAGGAAGCCAGGAATGATTGATAGATAGATGACAGAGAGACTATTACATAGACGAGTAGACACATAATAAACAAGGTAAATATGAAATACTATGCATTTTTCATCAAGTACCATGACAAAATACTTGATTTCTGTACAAGAATTGGCTACTAGATTTACCCTCTGTGCTCACCCCTAAAAACGTGATAACCATGATAACCCCCTTATAATAATAATAATAATAATAATAATAATGACATTTTAGGTAATGGAAATTAGCTACATGTTCATCACACGTATGCAGGCTATGAGCTATGAGCGACGCTACCCCATGTCTTTCCTGAAGCTGCCAGCAGTGTCGCTCCCTGGCTGGTCTTCTGGATTTGAGGTTTACCTCAGACTTGAATGACTCGAAGAACCTGTGCCACGTACGCCGGAGCGAAACGCCTCCTCGAGTGCCTCTGTGCTCGAAAAACTGCGAATAACCCGTTTCCCACATGTTGCTTTACACTAATTAATTAAGGAACAGCCCCTCCATACTTGATGGCAATGGTCAAAAGCCGATCCGCACCTAGAGCCCTTCGAGCTTCAAGTATGGCTCGGCTCGACCCGCCATCCCTCAAAATCCATAGAAGACAAGCGGCCAGGCTTTTTTCTGTCCTGCACCAAAGTGGTGGAACGAACTTCCCCTGGGTGTCTGAACGGCTGAGTCACTCACTGTCTTTAAACACAGACTGAAGACCTACCTTGGACGAATAGCACTATGATCACCTTATTGACTTGTGCTTAGTAATGTCTAAGCTTAAAGGTATCTTTGAACTATTAGTCTATTCAAACTGGCTGAGGTTTTTCTTGGATGAATAGCAAAGCACTTTTGTAAGTCGCTCTGGATAAGAGCTGCTAAATGCCTTAAATGCCACAATTCTGAGCGTGGTCGTGTTTTTCCTGATAAGTCTGTTTTCCTCGGGTGTGTCTGATGATCTTTACTGATGCGTGTTAGAATAACTCACATGAGGGCATCTGTACTAAAATCACGGAGAAACGCTACTAATTAATTTACCCCACCTCCCCATGGAAAGCTAATCCTGTCTGAATAGGGCTTTAGTCATGGCATGGTAAAAACAACAACAACAACAAAAATGCTTCATGGTTTCTGTGTTTCACGTTTGAAGAGCTGTGGCCCTTCACCACTATTACATCCTTCACTGGTGGATCATCTTTGTTTATCTAAAACCAGTTTTGCTCGTCTACCAGCTACTATTCTACTCAAACCTGAATGTGGTCACATACCATGCTTAAGAAATTACAGAGGCTGAATCCAGGGACACAGCACATCAGAGCTTACTTGCTAGAGGTGGACGAGTCTGTTCAGAAGAACCTTTGACCGGAGGCAGTTTTTGCCACTAAAAGAAAAACAACAACCCACAATCACTGCTGGTCACTGTTCATAATATGGATGATCACATACGACAACACACATGAAGAACTGGGCCTGTTACAGTGGTAGTCATGTCCACTAGTTGTATAGTGAAATTATCGACTTTAATGAGAAAGACAGCCATGGCTGTAAACGTACAATGAACTTCTGCACCTGGCGGAGCTGACTGAAGCGCTTGTAGGAGATGTCGTGCTTGTCTTTGCCACTGTCTTTGTCAGCTGTGTAAATCTGCTTGATGCCTGCGCCATGAATCAGAGGCACACACTCATCACATGGGCACTTAGTCACAAAAAGCATTGTCTGCTCCTGCCCCCTCACCTCAGCGCTCCTGCGAAGAACAACAACCGAATATGTTATTTTGTGGGCTGTTTGATGGCGACATTCCAAGAACTTCCACATGTCACTATAACAAACGTTCAGGGATTGTGTTAAGAGACCTTTAGAGACGAGACCTGGACACACAAGTCAATGTCAAAACTAAGACTTCCACAGCCAACATGCTCATCCGGGGCTCACATGGGCGGAACATAGCCTAGGTAAGTTCCAGGTGGGCACTGGCTCTGAGTGGGTTTGTAAGGGTTGTTACTGGGACCCAGCTGGGTTTCCCAAATGAGAGACATTGTTACCACCCACCCTAATCTCACATGGGTCTCTTCTAGGCCCCATGTGCAGTGTACAACCCAGATGGGACCCAGCATCACTGACCCTGGTGGGTTGTAGTAGCCAAGTCTAAAATCTAAAAAAGTTGTAAATCTGCTCATTGACTAAAACAGGCATGACGGAAAGATCTGGATTCCTCCTGGACTTGGGGTTTTAGAAATGGTGGAAGGGGGGGACTAAACTGGACAGGAACCATTCATAATAAAATCCTGATGTGGTCAATAAGGCAAGGGGACACATAACTAAGTATGCTAGGGGGACAAAAAGTATTGGGACACCTGCTCATTCATTGTTTGTACTGAAATCAAGCATATTAAAAAAGAACTGTCTCGACTAAGCTTTGTACTAGATTGTGGAGCATTGCTGTGAGGATTTGGTTGCATTTAGCGACATAATCATTACTGAGGTCAGGATGTTGGATGATTATCACCCCACCTCATCTCTAACTCCCCAACTCATCTCAAAAGTATTGGATGTAGCACCATCCATCATTCCAGAGAACACAGTTCCACTCAATGCAGGGGGCTGTATACCCATCTAATGGTGCCAATAGGTTCATGTTTATCTGCTCCAGAGAGTCCTATTCTATTGGCAGTACTTTGCTACATGGACTAGACAAGCTGTGTGTGTACATTTGCACATCTGTGTCAGCAATAGTTGCAACTTAAAGTAGCTGAATGCATTGGTTACAAAGGGTGTCCACAAACTTTTAGACATATAGTGTATTATTATTAGTATGTATCCTGTAATAAATAATTTTATAGATTTTATATTTCTAGTGGTAGAAAGACAAACACATTCTTACCCCAACCTAACACCAGAATTTCTACCTGCTTATAAAACACAGTTGTTGATGTTCCTGCTGTGACTTAGGCCTCACCTGAACGTGAGCGCGTTCTGCTCGGCATGGATGATGTACCGGTACTTGCGGTTGTGTCTCTCCTCCTGCCTGGCGTCCATCTGGGGGAATTCAGCATATTCTGAGCCTGCAGGGTAAGCATTATACCCACAGCCAACCAGGTACATGGCACCTGTACCATCACACTCAGACTGCTGGAAGAGAGAGACATACACATACAGAGAGAGAGAGAGAGAGAGAGAGAGAGAGAGAGAGAGAGAGAGAGAGAGATGCAGCTATTACTCTAAACCAGGCTATGAGGTAAAGCTTAAACGTAACAGCTCCTTTTTATAGCAGCATGGGGACATTCCTAGAGCACTTCAACAGCATGGTCCCATGATGATAAGCGCAGCCCCCCAGCTCTGATACAACATACACCTGTGCTGGGAAGGACGCGCCATCAAGCCACCCCTGACAGAGCAATTATGACCAGGCCAATTGTGCTCTCTCTGACTCCGACAGCAGAAGGCAAGCAGCATGACCCAGGATTCGAACCAGCGTTCCTTGGATCATAGTGGCAGTCCCTGAGTCCCCAGGACCACTCAGAGCCCCTGTTTAAAGCATGCTTTACAAACAGAAAAGCCATGCAATGCCATGCTAGTTGTCTAGCATCTGTGTCCATCTACTAACCACGTCCTCTAATCATGTCTACATGTGCTTGAGCTTTTCCTGAAATTCTGAACTGACACATAACAAGCTTTTTCCCCCAAGAGAGTGAACCCTTTTAACTTACCCATCTTCCTTCTTTGTCTTCTGCCCAAATCACTGTGCCCACTCCCACTTTAGGATCTTCTAAAATACAGCAAATAAAGAAGCAAATGAATTAATGCAAAGGCAGACTTAACTTTTTAATCTTTTTTATTCCATGTGGCGCTGCAAACTCGAGCTGAATCCATTAATTACAAGATATTTTCTCCATAAAACAGGAAGCTGTTTGTAGCTCCAGGACTGCATGCTCTGTTCTACCTTCTCTAATTTGACTTTCCAATTCCTGGCATCAGCAGACCTGGTGTTTAACACATGGCGCTGAAGCAGGAAATAAGGTGTGTATTTGCATGCTTAGACTGTGTCTGCCCATCTCTCTGACAAGATGGCACATTTACAGTGAACAGCATTAAAGGGCAAAACGGGAATTCTTTTTCCACTTGAATCTTCTTGACTCTGTTAATACATAAGAGTAGTTTAGTGTGAAATTCAGAATAGTTTAATGCCTCTAAACAGAGAACAAGGGGGACCTTTATATAAAATGGTCAGAATACGTTGCCTGATGCCTGAGTCGTTGTTTACACAATCAAACAAAATTTACACAATCGTCCCCCAAATGATCAGCCAAGACGTGTTTGGAGTCTGAGGCTAAAGTAGCTAACAAGTAATGGAACCTCACAGACTTGCTTATGTGGTTTCTGGCACATACACAGTGCATCCATATTTTAGTACATGAATATTAGACTTTGAATTAATGTGAGGTTAATATGACATACAAAACAGGTCAACATCTTGAGAAAATGTGATTCCTACGACATGAAGAGCCAACATATAGAGGAAAGATCCCTATTTTGATTTATTCTTTTGGAAATTCTGCTAGGAGAAACCCCTCTACATGTTGGGATTGGGTCTGCATACGTGGCTGTTTTGTTTTAGGGGAGAGAGACATTAATCCATCCATCCAAACATCCACTAAATCATCCAGTAATCTTCGTGTCTCATGTTCACTTCTTCCTAAATTATTGGGCACAAGGAAGGAATACCCCCCAGACAGGGCACCAGTCCATCGCAGAGTACCACACACATCAATTCACTCACACCTAGGGGCAGTTAAGTGGAGGAAACCAGCAGGAGGAAATGAGATTGATAAAATGACACCCACTCAACCATCCATCCATCTTTTCACTATCTTTTTCCTGGTCTGGGTTGCCGTGGGTACGGAGATAGAAGGCAGGAACACCACCTATCTCATCATATATGTGACATCAGAGACAGTAAGAGACTGCTTAGCTTATGATTTACACATGCTGCTATTGACTATCCCTTGTGAAGTCTTAACATTCTGTGTAATCCCCTTGTTGTTAGGATCATTAATGACCCAGAGACGATCTGTGTACCCGGGTGGTGTACAGCTTTCACTGAAGTATAAACAAAGGCAATGGTTCACCAGCTCTAATGCTGGGGTCAATCTAGGAAAAGTCATTACATTTTTTTAAACCCCCCCAGCCTCTCTAACACATTCAACTTTTGACTGGTACTGTGTGAAAAATCTAGGGGCTTTTCTCTGCTGTTAAACATGGTGGCGGGTTATTCTTGACCCCTAAGACAAGACAAGGTTGATAAAAAAACACTCCCTATCACCTCACCTGTTCTATAAGCCAGCAGTGTGGCTTGTATAATACAGTGCTGCACGACCTCTTTAGGCAGTGCACTGCATTTAGTAGTTATGGGTTCTGTCTCATAGAACCCATACTCATGTTCTCGAACGGGAACACTGGCAGCCACAGAAGCCAGAATCTTAATCAGGTCTCTCATGTGCTGCCGCAGCGCACTGAGATATTGCTCCAAACAAAAGTTCTCCAGGCCCATCATCTCTAGCATCTTCCTGTGCTGTTCTCTATCCTCTATGAAGAACCTTTTCGAAAAATCATCCCAGTTCCTCTGGTTCTCCATCCTAAAGAGTTGCTGGATGTTCCAGGACTGGTTGTCCCGGAACATTCTCTCCAGGAAGTCGCTGTTGCAGGATGTCTCCTCTACGAACTGAAGCATCTCACTGGCTAGAGGCTGCAGCATCACACATATGTGCGGTCGGCTGTTGGACTTTAATTTCTCGGCAGCTAGAGCATCCAGCTTGGCCTCCTCTAGATGAGACTTTGCAGTGCTGCTTCCATCAGAAAGCAGGCTTATTTCAGCATCAGCAGGCCAGTAAGAGATCCTATTCACACCAGCTGAGAGAGACAGATGAGGGAAAAGAAAGAGATAAATACAGAGAGGCAAAATGGAGAAAGACCTTTTAACATGCATAGACCAGGGCTAATGCTCTCTCTGAACCATGTACAGTTCTGTATATTATTAAGTTGATGGCATTATGACGATACATCCCTGTTGCTCTCAACCAGTGTTAACTCTTTATTGAATAAATTATGAAATACACAGGAGAACACACAAAGATATTTTAGACATTTAGACATAATTGAACAGAAAATTTAAACATTTTTAGAGTTTTGGCAACAGCCAATACCAATTCCATGGGAAACATGAATGTATCCATGAATCATTTAAGAACACAGAAATGTTTATGTAGTTGGTGAATAGGTAAAAAAAAACACTATGCATTGCAGATGGCTGTGCCACTGTTGCATGCTGCTGCTACATTTTTTTGTTTAATATAAAATCTGATGTTATTTTTAAAGCAATAAAAAAACCTTTTTCTGGAGAGAGTTTTGTGTGTTGGGTTAAAGTGCACACACACGTTTTGTGAGATTTTTAGGAGCTGTGATGTGTTGTGTGAGTGTGAGAAAAGAGAAGTACAGACTGCAACAGGAAGGCATGTGATTAGATAACACGAAACCATTTGACACATACAATCTTATATAGTAGGTTAAATTTAATAATTAGAGTTAACCCAAAAAAAAGTTTTTTTTAACTTTTTTTAAAAAAAGGTTTATACTGTAGTTATATAAAAAAAAAAGAAAAAAAACAGGCAAGCCTAGTTTTGTCAGACCGCTATTGTGCTGCATAGAATCGACAATGGCATTTTAACAACGGGGAGTTTGGGTCCAAATAATATGCCCTATTTGTGAAAAAGGTGTTGTGGCATTAAATTACATCTATATGCTTCATGTGACCTGGTAAAGGACTCCAGCCTTACCCTCAGAGCCTTAAGATGTAGCCCACATGTTTAGTAGTGTTTAGATGTAAAGGACCCAGTACCTTATAAACATGGTTTGTGACTAACATCATGGTAGCGAGTCTGTGCAAGGCTGACAGGCGGTTAGCGTTGCTAACACTGTGGTTGTGATGCTAATGCCATGGAAGCAATGCTGAGTGATGCTGCCGACCAGCCTTCTAATGTTGAGTCAACACGCTATCACAACGGATTGTGACACAATTTGACACGCACATATTAATGCCACAGTATGTCTTCATACCACGCCCCTTTACATGAATATTTCAAGCAAGGAGACTTGAGGACATCTCCTCTCGGCGGAACATATACCTTTTAGCTTTGTGGCAAAATGTCCATGTAGACCATACGAGAGAAAATGTCTCTTTTAGGCAAGCAAAAGGCAGTTCTTGCACATGCGTGTTTCAACTAGGTTTGTCCATCAGTCTATACTATATGCACTAAAGAGTGAGTCAAACATATTTATCCACATACTTTTATAAAATGGTCATAAAAGGTTCCATAAATTTCAGTCACGATGCAAATAACCAATAGAAATCTGTCACTGTATTCATTTCATTTATTATGGGTAATTATGAGCCAACAGCTGTTATCCATTTATTACACGTTCTTAACTATTCAAACTGCCGTTAACCCCCTAACAGCTTCGTTTCAGCTTCAACTGAACTTTACCTGAACCCTGATAAGTGTCAGCGGCCAAGCTTTCAGCACTAATGTAAACTTGCTCTCTATGACTGCTAACTCTGACACTCCCATGGCAAGCTCTGTAAATTTCATAGTTTAACCACATACAGACATCAGATACTAATGATACTGTAGATACTGTAATCCTATCAGAATATTAACATATAATTGTAAGAAAATGCTATATATAATAGTACTAGATATAATACTTTGTTTTTAAGGTACACACTTTGTCACTGAGGTGGCATCCTCAAAGACACTGCTCCTGTGAATGTAGTGTACATATCCAATTCATTTTTAATGTGCAAACCTGGAACTTATGGACCAAGTTGTTTCACTGAGGGAAGTTACACTGTCTGTTCATTGAAAAATCAACATATACACTATATGGACTAAAGTATTGGGACACACCTCTTAATCTTTTAATTCAGGTCTTTCGTTCAGTCCCATTGTCACAACTGCATAAAATACAGCACATAGCCATGCACCTAGTCTGCCTTTACATTCTTACATTAGTGAAAGGATGGGTCATGCTGTGATAGTCTATTGGTGAAAATTCTTTTCTCCTAGATATTCCACCGTCAACTGAGAGTGATATTATTAAAAAGCATTTTGGATAAACAGCAACTCAGCCACGAAGTGTCTAGAGCTGCAGAGGATGGACCAACTCCATATTAATGCCTATGGGTTTAGAATGGGGTGTCATAAAAACTCCTGTGGGTGTAATGTGTAGGTGTCCCAATACTTTAGTCCACAAAGCGTATGAAGCATGATCATATACTGTTTATTATATGTATATATGGAGATGTTGTATTGTTCTCCACTACAAAAGCATCTGAGGCAGCAGGGCTAGCTCACCATTGATGATCATCTTGAGACATGTTGAACAAGGCTTTCTGGAGAAGTAGAGGTCACAACCCCTTAGCCTGAGTCCATGTCGAATGACCGCCACCTGGCCTGCATGTAGTTCCGGTCCAGAGCAATGCAGCCCCAGCACTCTCTGCTCATGAACCACCACCAAACCAGCATCTCGAACCTGAAAGGGATAAACTACAGTCGATATTGATCAAACATCCCAGCATAAGAGCTCATCTTCATCAGGTTTTGCCTTTCTAGAGCTGATCCGTACTATGAAGGTCAATATGCTTTATAATGAAACACAGTGATAAAGATGATAAAGATAGAAGTGCACAATACACTGGTGGCCAATAGTATTCAATGATAAACAAAAAAATATTGCTATTAGTCTCATAGTAGAATTATCACTAAGGATTACAACCAATACTTTGGGTGCCATAATTATTCTCATAGACTCAATAGCCAGTTTCCATTCAGCTGTCAATTTATTTAGTTATTCATTTGAATTTTTACCCAGTTTTCCTCTCCAATCACCCAACCCATTCCTTAGTATTCTACCTCACTGCAAGCAGCCACTGCCTCTTTTCGAGCTGCTGCCGATGCAACGTCGATGCACTGGGCAGCCAACATGCTAGCAGATGCCTGTGTCGGCCAGCATCACTCTAAGAGCAAGGCCAATTGTGCTCTCTCTGGCTCTGGCTGCTGATAACAGGCAACGTGACCTGGGATTCAAACCGACGATGCTCGGGTCATCACGGCCAGCTGTCAAATTAAATTCAATCAATACACTATCAAGGAATTATGTTTAAATGAATGTACAATGCAATCTTGACCACTGAGCAGCTTTTTGTTAGTTGTTTGTTAATTTCTTGCTACATTTGTGACATTGTGTTGTATTTACATTGTTAGAACATGAGAGTAGAAACTCCCCGCCTATGTCGAAATGCCACTGTTACACCAATAATAATTATTAATAATGAATCATTAATAATAATAATTCTTGATTCTTAGTGTTGCACTTAGCTAACAGTGCTGCTCCAGATGAACCAGTGATCCGTTTAGTGGAAATTTATTGGTATCAAAAATGATTGGTTTCAGCAATGTGTAACTTCTGGGTTTTCTGTATCGGCAAAGAAAAACCGTATCAGTGTCTCCCTTAATGAGCTGAATCCAGAACGTCACAAGCTAAGATGAACAAGACGTGCAGGACTACATAGAGGTAGAAATCACAGTTATCCTGGGTTTTACTTACAGATCCATTACCCCGTTTCTGAGATTCCCTCTTGGGGAAGAGTTCCATCCAAAGACTCAACAGCGTGAAGAGGTTGACTTTGGACAGTCTGGGTCTGGGGCCTGAAAGATACAGAGGTTTTGGCAACCCTGGTCAAACGACCAAAAGAGGTGCTGATGTTCTAAATGAAAATAAGTTTACATCCTCTGCAGAGACAAACGTCTGCACATTTACTGGTTACCTTTTTTTATTTTTTTATTTAAAGTTAGTAATTCAACTAAACGTGTCATTTGACCAGGGGTGCTGAATCTTTTGTCTAAGCTTTGTCTAAGAGTGTTAACTACATTACACCAGAATGAAAGTGATCCTGACTAAAGAATGTTGATGGCCCAACCCATCCCGGCATGAAACAGAAACTGAAACTGATGTACAGCCTGACTTTCCTACAAAGCTTACTTTCTTACTTTCAACAATTTTATATGAAAATATATTAAAAGGTTTTTTGCTTGACAGTGACGATACATACATACACATAGTCTGTCACTCAAAAATACCAACTTTATCTTTACTCAAATTGAACCTTTAATGGGAGTCAATGTAAATAGAAGGTAAAAATGTTTCTAAGTCATTTCGGAGCATTTCTATTGGTCCCTTCGTCATGACATTCATACAAAATGCTATGAATAAATTAAATTAATAACAATAGCAAGAGGAAGAAATACATAAATGAATGAATTAATTAATTAACGAACAAATTAATAAATGAATGAATGGATGAACAAATGAATGAATGAATGAATGAATGAATGAATGCCTTTTAAAGTCTGGATGGAAAAGTAGTGTTTTTAAAAACGCAGGTAAGGAAAGCAGCAGAAAAATACTAACTGCATTACAGTAGCTGTTATTATAAACCCTGAAGAATAAACACTGCACTTCTACATTCCGATACAGTGAGCCTAATGAGCAGGTTAGGTTATCAAATATTTTCTTTTTGGTAAGAGAGAACTGCGGCTATTCAGGTCTATAGAACACATCTTTACAACATGTATTTAATATAGTATTGAACGGCAAGTCTACAGAAACCTGAGTCAAGCCCTAATGACTGCATGTAAACAGAGAGCCCTCAGCGGATCTCCTCACCCGGCACTCTGCTGTCTCCATTGGCGCTGCTCTCCGTCACATCGCCGCTCACTCCGCCGTCTGAGCCCAAACCGTTCCCCTCGATGTTCGAGCGCAGGGCTGTGTTGTGTGACGCTGCCATTCAGTCTCTGTGTCTAACATTAAGCTGGTCATTCACTGAAGCGCCTGCTGTTAGATAATCATTTCATTTCCACATCACCCTCTTCCTATTTCGTTTGACGTCACCCAGTAGGAGGGGCTCCAGTGTGACCTTGTACCGGGTTGCCATGCACGCTCTCAGAAATCCCTGACACCGCTCCATCACACCGGGCCGACACGGGAAACCGTTTTAAGCCACAACGTCTGATTTCAGACGTTTCTTACTAGTAGCATTTATAGTTATATAATATAAACATAGGGTCTAAAAATTTAATCATTTTGAGATTATAAATTTTATTTATTTGAATAAAAAGGTAAGCACACACATTTTATATATTACATATACATATATAAATACAGAAAAAGTATTTTAAATTATTTAAATTATATAGAAAAGTATTATTTCTATAAAAAAAAAAAAAAGCTGTTCCCTCAATTTTACATAGCTTCCTAAAACTCTGCCATTTTATCACTCTTGGCTTTAAATCAGTCTTCCTAATTAAGGTCATTAGAACATGGCTGAAGGTGTGAAATTCAGGTATCAACATTCAAGGCAACCCTCTGTAAAGCAAAGAGCAAAAGATTCTTGATCCAGTCTTAGTCACGACTGCGTAAAAGCTGGGCCTGAAGTACAGAGGCTGTGTGTGAAAACCAAGCATGATTTGATCATGACTACATTATTAAATATTGTTTTCTGCTCGGTCTACGAGTAAGACTGTGAATAAATGAACAAGGCAACAGAAACACTGTGGTTAATGACAAGAGAAAAGACTCAGAACTCATTTACCCAAACTGTAAAGAAAAGTTTTATTTTCATTGTGACCTCTTATAATATTGTAGCACTCATATGTAGACAAATCACTTCTCAAATATTGTGCAAAACTATACAATATATACAGTCCACATACTTTGCTTCTACACACGAACAATCAAAATACATGTGTGTGTGTGTGTGTTTGTGTGTGTAAACCCAGTGTCACTTATGACAGAACTAAAATCTAGAGCTATTCAAAAAGTGCCATATGTCTACTGGAAACCTACAACTTACAAAAGCCTCTAATGAACTTTATACCAGTGATCAGAGACAGATGTTCTTTCGCTTAGTTTCTCTGTCCAACGAGATTCCCTACTGACAGTCCATTGAACAGTAGGACTTTCTGCATCTGTCTGGTTCCATAACAGTTTCCCCATCAATGCTCCGGGAGTACCTACTTTGAGTGAAGGGAGAGCGGTTAATGAGCTTCACAGATTCATAAAAGAAAGATCATCTTAAGTGGTCGTGCAAGCTTAAACATTAAACACACTTCCCAGCACTGATTTAACACTGATCTCTGTGCTACCATGCAGTTGGGAACCCCACCAACAATCAATCATGAGTAAACATGAACACCGGCAAGATTCCAAGGTGGGAAACCACAATTAGAAAAGCCCTTAGTGACACTTTCAAAAAAACAACTACTAGGTGAACTAATAATAACTACAAAATAACATTTCTAAGAAAAGTGCAAGAGTGAACTTCCACCAGCTCCAAAAAAGCTAAATTTGTGTTGTTCTTCCTCAGGAATGTTCAGACAGTAGGACATTCACATGGACTCCAACAGTTTTGGACAAAAGCAGTTTCAGATAAGCTAATGTGAGAAAGTTACTTATTTTAAAGTGTCAGTATACTCGCTAGCCCACATCTGCAATGGCTCCACTCAATACAAACATCCATGCACTGCACCTTACCTCATCATATCCCAGTAATTCTTCTCTCCAACACGGTCAGATGAGATATGATGAGAGAGTAAACAGATACTTTCAATGATTCAATACAAGCCTAACACTTCAGTTATCACACTCAATGCAAACAACGTCAGCAGCAGCATGAGGACGTTTGCATTGAGGAACATTAGTATAGTAATATAAAAAACTTCTGCAAATTGAAACAGCGGAGTACGTGGAGAGTAACAGATCAGCTCCATGGATAGCAGTTATTTAGGAGTAACATTAAGCTTGATCACCTAAAACTGTAACAGATATGCTCTGAAGCATGACCTACATCAAAAGCCCATAAATATCTTTAGTGGACCAATTTTCCTTGTATGTATGTGCCTGTTGAATCTTGTCCATGTAAATGGGACATCAGCAACATGGCTTCAAACAGTGAACAAGCATTCATGGAAATCTGCACTGGTCATTGGAATGACTCAGAATATTCTTGGTCTAAGCATGTATTGCAAGTCCACGGTAGATTCCGTTTAGCAGCATCTTCTGCTTGGCAGGCTCGCCATCTGTAATTAGTAACAGCGCCTTCTAGTGGTTTGAATGACTGCTTGCAGTAACAGATGGGCTCCTTAGCTAATGCGCCTCTGCGTCAGGCCACTGGGTCAGTTTTTAAAGGCTCCGCAGCGGCTGGCTCTGCAGATAAACTCCTTCAGCATGTTCCCGTCGATCTGCCAGAATGCTGCTGTCTGGGTAACCTCAGTCAGGTGGTTCACACAAAACTTGAAACAGAACTCCTCCAGATCCTGGAGAAATAGAGGGACAACACAACCTCACTGTACTTTAAATTGATCAATTTGCAGACACACAATATTCACATTCACACTTTTTTGATAATTATATGCCCCTGACTTAATGTCCTGCCCCCCCCCCCCCTTGACTTACTTGTAACCAACCAAAATAAAATCATGAGCATGATTTATAGAGATGGAAAATTCAGGTCAAGAAAGTAAAAATCCAACCAGCTTTTTCATCTTTAACTGTTTATCACCTTACACCTATAAGACTACACTGTTGATATTGCTAAAACCCCCTCAAACATGTCATGCAAAATCCATCTCCATTTTTCACTTTTTAAAATAATCTGGCAGCTGTTCTTTACACTGTGTGAAAATGATGAATGGACCAATAGAAGGTAAATCCAGACCTAACCGATTTGGTCTAGCAGAGCCTTTTAGAGAACAATTTAACAATATTAATGTTTAAAATTAACAATAACAAACCAATGCAGCAGCTTATCTCCTCTGATGTGCCCCTTAAGAGCACAGTGCAAACGTGGATCTTATAATTGTGGAAATAATTAAGTATTTATAAAGTTTTGCAATATTTAATTTATATTTGAACATGTATGTGATCTTTCTATTTGCATCTGACAAAATACTTAATAAACCCTGTCTAAACATTGGTGGACACCCCTTCTAATGAATGCATTCAGCTACTTTAAGCTGCAGCCATTGTTGACACATATGTGCAAATATACACACACAGCTTGTCCAGTCCCTGCCAATAGAAAAAGTTCTGCCAATAGAGCAGGACTCTCTGGCGCAGATAAACATGAACCTAATGGCACAATGCCTAATGCCAGGTGTGGGCTATAGGGGTATAAAAAAGTG
This sequence comes from Salminus brasiliensis, assembly GCF_030463535.1. NCBI lineage: Eukaryota > Metazoa > Chordata > Actinopteri > Characiformes > Bryconidae > Salminus > Salminus brasiliensis. Next base: position 23,795,042 of record NC_132892.1, on the reverse strand, counting down.
AGGTGATTATTATCAAACATTCTGACCCTACTAACACTAGTAAAAAGCCTTCTCTGGGCAACAAAAACATTTTTTACCAGCCTTCATTTCAGAAGAAACAATAAATGTGCCCCAATACTTTTGTCCAAATAAGGTATTTTTACATTAATAACTAATATTAATTTTAAATTAATTAATTAATTAATTGTACTATAAGGTCAGGTTTGCTGTACCTCAGCATCGTATCTGACTGCAGCAGACAACAGGGAGAAGGCATTCTCCACAGTGATGCCACGCTTTATGATGTGTTGACACAACCGCTTCAGCCGGTTTTCACAGTATGAGGTTGCCAGATCCAGCAGTCCTGCAGGTAGGAATTAGTAATCAGTAAATAACATAATAAGGAAAGAAAGAAAGAAGAAAAAAAAAAAAAAAAAAAGGATTACAATAATAGCTTTTTCAATGCACAAAGCTGCCAGGCCAAGCAAACTCATTGAATTTATTCTTAATACATTTTGGCTGTAACCAACAAGTACACTAGTATACTGCAAGTCTCCCAAGCTTCAGGAGTTTGTAAAAAGTCATTTTTTTTGTTCTGGTTTATGACGGTCACACTATTTTAATTTTTTTTTCAGTACACTGACAAGACAAACAAAAACATTTAAACTAAAAACTAACTAAACATTAACAGAGTATGTTGTAGATTCCTCAAACTACCCATTATTCAAAAATGACAAGAATTTGAATAATGGATTAAATTAAGATGCTGGAAGAACAGTTGACCCCCAATCACCCATACTGAAAGATCTGCAGATGTACCAGGCCATTTCTACGGTACATCTTGAACTCACCAATTGCATCCTCTGGTGGAAGATCTACAGTGTCCGTGTAGAGAAACTCCAGGAAAGAACGGTAGACAGGGTAAGAGAACTGATCAATCTCTATGACCTCCTTCATATCTTCATTCCAGTGGGACTGAAACATGGACCGGAAGTGTTCACATCTGTAATGAGGCAAAGAGATGGGATTTTAGCAGTGGGGGCAATGTAAATCAGACACTGAATATCCACTTCACAAGCACTTTATTATGTAGCAATTGGAGTTATGGACTTATGAGGAACAAAATAAAGCCATGGATCAATGTACAAAAACACTCCAGGGACTGAAATGAAATGTAAAATTCAGGCACCTGATTTTAAGCACTGCTTTGTGGACGTGAATGAATTTGCCATCTACGCTGAACTTGAGATCTGACGTCTCAGGGCTGTCAAACTCTTTTTTCAGAGACTGGGCCACTGTCAGGAAGTCATCGTGCTCTACCAGAAGAATAACAGTTCAGTTATTGTACTTCAGATTAGAAGAACCAGGGGCAAGGAGGAGCTTTGCTGTCACTACAGTTAAAAAGTTAAATCAACAGTTAAGAGAGTTACTCTACAAATAGTCAATAATGAAGTAAAATATACATTTATTTATAATAATTAATTTATAATAATAATTGTCAGTGCTTAATAAACACTAATCAGCTGCAGGTTTCATTACAAACAGACTGGTTTAATTAAATGAAGAGCAGCATATGTTGAATAGAAATCACTATATTCAGTATGGGAGTTTCTGAATTCGTAGTTTTTAAGGATCTGTCGCTACTGATGTTTTTAGTCTGTGATCACATATATTATGATAAATATTGTGTATTGCAAAAAAGGCATTCAAATATCGTGATACAGTCATTTTACCATATTGCCCAGCCCTAGTTTAGTCATGACGTATCGGTGGTAAAAAACGGGTGTATATAGGTATCTGAAAGTGGTGATTCAGCCATGTTCATTTTGGAATGTTAGAGTAACATTGTTTATGTAGGTCTATATTCCACTACTGTTTAAATAGTTCTCCCAATCACATGCATTTAGTGTATTTTTTAAAATCCCAGTAAAATCTCACCAAAATTATTTAATTGATCTGTGATGAGATTTTATGGTGCACCAAGAAATTGTAAAAGAGATCAGCTTAAGTAATGATTCAAGGCCAAGACGAGTGCTCCTTCAGTCTTCTTTAATAAAACCCATGCAGCAAATTCCCCAACATATTAGTCATTGTCCTGGATTCTCAGTAAACTGGATAACCTAAGCCCAAAGTCATCTTATTTCCTCATCTTATTTCCTATAATACAGCTAACCATTAAGTTAACCATACATACTAACCATTGAGTTTTAATGATCTGGCTAACCAGCTTTTAAAAAAAGCATTTTATAATTAATCCTTTGGGTCCACTAAACAAAAACAAACAAACACAAACACTCCTCCATGAAAGAGCACACTCACCAAAAGATATCCCAGACTCACCCATTGACAGCAGCCTCCACATGACAGAGGGCGTGGCAAAGCAGGCAAAGACGTCGTCTGTGCAAGAGAAGTGTGTGAGGTGGGGAAGGACAATGGACTGGCCTCTGCATTGACCCCACATGTACACCTGGCCGCTCTGGGTCTTTGCCGCTGAGGTGTGCGTGGAGTGGCAGGCAGCTATCTCCACAATCCTGGAAGAATGGGAAAGAGAAGGTGGAATATAAAGGGGTGAAGAGCAAGAGTCAAGAAGAGCAAAGGGTAGAGGTAGAGGAGGCGGGAGGAGGGGAGGTATGAGAGGAAGGGAGGTGAAGAAAAGGGAAAAGGGAAACACACCAGAGAGGCAAGAATAAACATTATGCAAGACTGCTAGGCAAATCCTTCAACATGACACCCAAGTGCTTTAAACCTGGCAACATATTTATAAAAGAAACACTAACCCTAACAGTGAATGAAAACTATTCATCGGACAAAGTCAACTAGAAAAAAGAAAAGAAAAAAAAAAATCAACAAAACAAAACTTTCTGCGACCTTCCTTCAAATCGTAACTATAAACACACTCTGGGAAATGCATTATGAGTGCATCTGAATGGGCACTTGATGCTTTCCCATCACAGGACACTCAAAACAGGAAAAGGGGGAAACTCCCCAGCAGGCTGACGGGAAATGGCTCTGGGATGCAACAATACAAAGCGGCGCTGGTACGCTGACTGGCCACGCACACAACATCCTTCATTATTAACTCAACATGACCTTATTACCACACTCAGCTCTGTCTGATACATAAAACACAGAAATCTAAAAAATTCAGCATTTAGTGTCCACACCAGATTGCACTTGAATAAATCATTTTTACATGGATGATACGGGATTACTTTCTTTTTTGTTGCAGTTCAAATTGGCTGGTTTCTTTTGTAAAACGGTGAGTAAGGGTGAGTGTTAAAATGAAAAGACCATACTGTTTTAAATATGCTTAGGTTAGGTATTGGGAGACAAAAAGAAAAATATAACCTTATGAAATGAAATCAACAAAGCAGCAAAAAAAGGATTAAGAAACAAAACAAACAAAAAAAACAAAAACATTTGACATTCTCTCTTACCTCTCTTTCTCGGCCATGACCTGAACAGGGCTCAGCTGGTTACTCTTGTTGCCCGTACCAAGCTGACCATAAGTATTGGCTCCCCACGCATACAGAAGTCCCTCGTCGGTTAGTGCCAGCGAGTGGGCGTAACCAGAAGCAATCTAAAACAGATGGCATACATTAATGTAATAATGCAACTGATCCCGTGGGAGAGGCATAATTCTTTCCTCACATTATTATCTGGGCAGGAAGCCTTTTTTTGCTTGGGAAAAAACCCCAAAACAAACAAAAACAAAACACAAACCTTTTTATATATTATACACAAATATAGACACAACATCCTCTAAAACTGTTGGAAAGGCAAGAGATATACAAATGTTTTGTTATACAGTGAATATATCAGCATTTATTTCCTGACATTTACTGCCAGATTTGTTAAATACAGCTTCAAAATAAATTACAGTAATTCATATTTAGATGCACGTACCTTGTTTACAATAACTGCACCACTAAACTTGTTTTTTTTTCTGGTTTTTAGGCTTTTACTGCAGCTGCTTTCAGCTGTTTGGTTTCAAAGTTTCCCCTGATTATATTGGCAGACAGACAGTACCTGAAGACTTCTAAATTCCTTCTGCAGTTACCATCACGAGTTAAGTCATTAACAAAAGCTCTTTCCAGAAGCAACACTTCAAGCCCAAGCCATGACACTACCTCCACTGTTCTTGCCAGATAAGAGTGTAGGTCAAAAATCATGAGCAGATCCTTTCCCCCACACTTTGGTAGAGGTTAACCTTGGTCTCACTATAAGACTCTGTTGAAGAAGCTTTTTTTTTTTTTTGCAAATTGAAATCTAGACTTCCTGTTATAGCTGCTAAACAGTTTGCATCTTGATGTACGGCCTCCATGTTTCTGCTCAGGAAGTCTTTTCTTCTTTTTGCACCGTACCAGATTTTATATTTATGACAGCTGCATAAACATGAGAACAAGTTCATTATGCAAAAACACATTAACAGGATTAAATAAACAGCAATATTGAAGCCAATTTTGTATGTCCTCTTTATGCATTCTTTTAGGATGTCAGTGGGTATTGGAAGACTTGCCTGTAGAACACACAGACCCTGCAGCGCTGCTAGACGACATGGAGTCAGCTGATTCCCATTGTTCCCCAAGCCAAGCTGTCCATTGCCATTATAACCCCAACCATACACCTAAAACACAAACACAGCTACAGTGGAAACAGACCGACAATTTGAACCTAAAATCATTATATACTAACAATTTTACATTTGAGATCATGCATGAAAAAGGCGCAACAGAAGTTGTAAGTAACACTCCAGTACAGAGAAGCATTATAGTGCCCTTATTAAGCCTCATCAAGACAGTTGTTTAACTGGCAGCACACTACTTAATTAAGCAAAAACTAGTGTATTACACATTTACTTTAGTTATTACTGCACATTTTAGGTGTGCATCATTATGCACTTATCAAGTTTATTTAAGACAATACATGGTAAGTAAACACACTGCCCAAAAAACACAATGTTTGCCTACGACCATGCTATGTGCAGTAAGGATGAAGGTAGCACAGGTGAACAGGTGAACTTCTGCATAACGAATGTTGAAGTTATATTTACAGGTTTCTTCCTTTCTTCCTTTCTTCCTGATGCTCAGTAACACAAACATTCATTCAATGGCCTGAAACATACTCATCTGAACAGAAGCCCAAACGGTCACAGTATCAGGAAAAAGTCCAGAAAGAATTTGTTAATCCTGTGGCACCATCCAAACAAATGATGTTCTCTGGGCCAAGTGAATGCCTTTCAGGTCACTGTTGTTTGGGCTGCAGCAGTCTAAGGAAGGCCATTATAGTTTTATTTTTACCTCCCCGTTGTCTGACACAGCCATGGAGGATGTCTGGCCGCAGGCTATGCTGACCACCGCTTTATTCTGGAGGCAGTTGGAAACTTTACGTGGCGTGGGCTGGTTGGCAGTGGACCCCGAACCAACCTGACCACAGTTGTTGTAGCCCCAGGCGAACACCTGTATGGGAATGTAGAAAGAAGGTTATACAGACAAATGAGAACAAATGAAAAACAGGTGATAAATGCATCTGAAATTAAGACGGCAATACTTTCCTTTGTCCATACTCATACTAAAATCTTACACACATTACATGGATGATAGATGCCAATATATACAGCATACAAACAAAAACTAATTTATAAGATATATATTAGATACAGCCCCTTATATCAATACAATGTTATTACCCCATTAAAAATGACTACTATAACCTGTTCACAAATACATTACTGAATGCTTACTGTTTCTATTTAGCTAGAATTCCAATAAAGTGTCAACTAAATTGATTTGACCTTATCTATAAATATAATGTACAATGCAAACCTATCAAAAATGACAATATTTAACATGAAATAATTGTAATTATAGTATAGTAACTTCTGCAATGACTAATGTTTTCACAAATAATGTCGCAATGCACACTAAAAGTTAGACCTCATACATGTACATCAAAAGCAAATAAACCTACAATGACATTAACAAGAACACCGCCACTCACGTACGGGCAAGCTACTCTGAAGCCTGAGAGAACAATGATCTTAAGCCTAGTCACATGCTGCCTGTTATTGCTAGTGTACCCTTATTACACATCTAACTGCTCCAACTGAGAGGAAGTGGAGGCGTTTCAAGCCCAAATCCCATCTAATGCCTTTTAATATGCAACTAACCCATATTTCTAACCCTCTATCGTATGTTCTGAGAAAGAAAATGGTGGTTAAAAAGGAGGGGAATGAGGATTAGTTTTTTTGGGGGTGGGATTACTAATTTAGACTCTAAAGCATGGCACATGTGAAGCCTGAGCTACAGCAGTTCTTTTTTTTTTTTAATACATATATATATATATATATATATATATATATATATATATATATATATATATATATACACATATATATATATATATATATATATATATATATATATATATATATATATATATATATATATATGTGTATATATGCACATACTTAATTCTTATTGTACTCAAATTCTCCAAATTGACAAGATACAAATTCTGTCTGTTTAAGGCTATTTGAGTTAGATTTGGCATTTCAGTGGAAAACACTTCACTGTCCAATTGAAGACCAAGATAAAAACACTAACAGTTACATCAGACTTCATTTCGCACAATGCGAAATCTTTACTCACCTCACCATCATGGGTCAGGGCCAGTGAGTGATGTGACCCACAGGCCACCTCAATCACCCTCTTGTTCTGGAGGTTAGTGGACACAAGCACTGGACACACTCCCTGATTGGTTGTTCCGTTTCCCAGCTGACTGTACCCATTATGTCCCCATGCATACAGATCCCCCTCTGCAAAGGATACATCATCATCATTCAGTCATAATATACTGTCTAATAAGTAGCATGTTTATGAAAACTAGGAAATTAACACAAACAGTATTTTTGCCACATCTAATCTTTATATATTTTAAAGTATTTTTAAATGACTCTTTGCATGTCTTTTTCCACTTAAGTAAGTATTTTCAGTGAATTTCAGTAAATTAAATAGTTTCACCCTAATGAAATGTGTTGTGAAAATATTGCGAAATACAAAACATCCTTCTTACCCTCTGTAGCAAGAAGTACATGTGGCCCACTGCCATAGCTGAGACTGACCACCTTCTTCCCACTCAGGCCATCCAGTTTTTTGGGGACAATAGTGCTTTGACTGTCTCCTGTCCCCAAACAGTTACTGCAGTTCAGTCCAAACACGTACACCTGCAGAGCAAATGCAAAAAGGCTGATATCTGGGCCAGCGTCTTACCTTTACACTTGAAAGGAAGTAGATCAATAAATTAATGTCCCAAATCAAAAATGTGAAATATTTCTATTTTGGGGACAATTTGACCTTATTCCATCCCAATTACAGGAGCCCACCATCTTAAAATGTTCTAGTAAATGCTTCAAATCATTTGTGCTGCACCTGCTCTTGATGAGCCTTCTGGCAAATTTGACATCTGAATATTGCTTATTTAGCATGGCTAACAAATAGTTTAAGTGTAAACCCCACCAATTAGCACTAACTTGCTTCAAGTTGCATCAAGTTGTTTCTGTTTTTAGTTATGTTATGCTGTGGTCTTTTTGGGTAACATTATGTCCAACGAACCACAAAACCTAACTCAACAACTCACTAACACCTCACCTCATCATCATGGGCGATGTAGATGGCCTCGTTGGCGGACGTTCCGAAGACACACGCTTGCCGTATAGAGGCGATCTCTTGTGCACTCATTAAGGTGAAGAGAGGCCATTTGCTAACGTCCACCATGGCTATACTACTGATGCTCCGAGGGAAAGGGGAAAGAGATTTGGGGGCAGGGGCTGCAGCCGCACACCTACCAGGAGATACACTGCAGCTACTGGCACTGCTGACACTGGAGACACACACACACAGTAATAAACAAAACAGGTTAAGGCATTATCTATACAAAGGAATAACATTAGTTATGGCACAAGAATTTAGGTTAAGATTAAAACACACTGACAAGTGCAAAGGTCAATTTGGGCTTGACAGGCAGATAGACTAGCCAGGTATTTGGCTAAAGTGGTATGAAACTAGCTGATTATTTTAATAAGATGTGGAACTACGACAGAATGTGACCTGGAATTGATAAAAGCATGCAACCAGTTTAACCTCCAGACATAAACAACCAGTCGGGTTTAGTCATTTTGATATTGGTAAAGTAATGTCAAAATACGCCTTGCTAGCAAAGAGATTAGCTCAATATTTGGCTGATGGGTTTGAAATTGGCTTATCAGTTTTGCGACAGCATGTCAGATTGTGTCATTCCGATAAGACTACGTCGAACAAATAATACCAATAAAGGTCTCGTTAGCAAAGAGCTTAATAATGTTTGAATGGTTTAATCCTGGCTTATTAAATTGGCCTCACATGTTAAGCTACAACATGCATATCACAAATTACCATAGACCAGCAACCTAACTCCAAAACAGCCTGTTAGTTTTAGTCATTCTGATATTGGTAAAGTAATATCAAATTAGACCTAATAAGCAAACAGATACACTTAATATTTGAGGTTTTGTTTTTAAATATTGGGCTATTTATATGGCCTAACACGTAAAGCTACATTGCACATATCAGACTTCACAATAAGCATGCAACCTTACTCCAACACAATAACAGCCTGTTCAATTTAGCCATTCTGATAAGCCCATATTGGGGAAGTTATATAACCCTAAACCTTGCAAACAAAAAGATCACTTTAATATATGGGTGATTTGTTTAAAATTGGCTTATTATTTCAGACACATAAGCCTAAAATACAGATAGTCAACATCAACATAAGGGCGGAACCTAACTCCAACATTATAACAGCCTGTTAGGTTTAGTCATTCTGATAAGCCCCTTTTGGGGAAGTAATGTCAATCTAAACCTTGCAAGCAAATATATTAGTTTCATATTTGGGTAAATTGTTTAAAATGGCTTTTTAATTTGGTCAAACATCTAGATCTACAATGCACATATCAGATATTAGCATAAACAACCAAACTCCAAAACAGCATGTCTGAATGGTGAATGGCTTAAACATTTTCAGATACATACCTGATATTAACATAAGTAAGCAACCCAACTCTTAAACAGCCAGCCAGGTTAAGTAATTCTGATAAGACCATTTTGGGAAAGTAACTAGGTCAAACTATGCATTTTTTCAACAAACAGAAGGGACTTAATATCTGGGTAAATTGTTGATAATAGCTGATTAATTTATCCTACAATGCACATATCAGACAACAACCACCTAACATGCAACGTAACTAATCCAAAAACGGCCTGTCACGTGTAGTCATCCTGATAAGACTATTTTGCAGAAAGAAGCTAATGTCCAACTTGGCCTTGCAGTCAAAAAGATCAGCTCAATATTTGGGTAAATTGTTTAACACCGACTAAGAAGTGCACAACTCCAGCTAAGTTACATGGCGCTTAAAGGCATGCAGCTGGATCGTCTTAGCTGCCTGTTCTGCGGCTCATACCAGTGCATAATTGAACAGTCAGAAAATAAAACAGGCCAGCTGAGCGAACTTCAGTGTGAAGTAAATCTAAGACTAGTCCAGGCGCGTCAGCTAGATAAAAACACAACAAGCGTTTGAGCAGAGCAGCTAGAAATGATAACGAATGCGGGGCAGGGATGAAATGTACTGCAGCATTTGTTGATTTGCTGACATGTCGCTACTGGAAGCCTCTTAAAACAGTAAGCAAACCCGTCTAGATAGTGCCAGTGTTATCTACATAGCGCTTGCAAAAGTACAAAAACAGCTGCACTAATAACTACTTAGCACTAGCTTGTGTGCTAGCTAGCTAACTAGAGGGCTAGCGTGGTTAACTCCAAGTAATCTCGGTAAACAAGCTGGGGGACTAGCAAGCCCAAACGTTTAACCCTAGCTACTATTCTGCTCTGCAAAGCTTATAGGATGTCGACACTAAATGGCAGTTGTCAGCAGCTGGCACAAACCAGAAAAAGCAGAAGAAATAAAAGCGTTTCGCCATCTGTCTAGCGAGCAGGACTGCTGATGCCAACCGTTAACGCTAGCTAGCACAAGCTAGCGCAACTACATACGAACCTACAGCATCGCTCCATCACGAAACCAGGCAAACTGGGAGAGAAAGGGAGTGAAGGGAGAGGGTTTATTCATGCAATACAAATCCTGGACCTAGCTAACAAGGTCTAGAGGAGTTTGAGACAGTATTACCAGAGGTAGGACAACTCCAGAGCTGTAAAAGCTGTCTGTCTGTCTGTCTGTCTCTCTCTCTCTGCTCGGTGTTGGTGGCAGCTTGACACCGCCGCGGAGTTTTGAGCTGCAGCTACAGGCTACGTCACCCAGCAACGCACAACTGCTCTCAGAATAGGGTCAACACAAGCGAAAAGCCCTGACAGATCATTAAATTAATCATTAAAACTAATAAACGCGTGAAATATTAGATTATCACACCATTCAAACACGATACTATTCCATAACCACAGTAAAAAAAAATACAAGCGCTCAAAATGATGGTAAATTTCAGTGTTGTGATATTTGTCTGACTACATTAAAGGTAAATTACATACATTTACAAACAAATCTTCATAGTTATCTTATTATAATGTAAACACAGTTATCATAACAGCTTGTTGTGAACCGCTCCATTTTTAAAGAAACTTACCAACTCATAATTGTTCACAGTGGTGGTGATAGGAACCAGACGTCCAAACAGGTTTAATGCCTCTGAAAGTTTGTGTTTATCCATATTCCGCCCTGAAAAATAACATACATTATTATGAGAAAATAATATGTATTCATTTCTCATTAATGACTAAATTAGCTCATAATTGTAACTATAAGACTATTTCATTTCTGCTGTGAAAGTGGACAGAGAGCTGGGTTTTTCATGAAAGGCAAACTCAAAGAAAAATGTCTCTATAGTTAATTCTTAAGATGTAAACAGTTATCAAATCCTGAATACCGAGACTGTTTTATGATACAAATACATTTGGGGTGAAAATATTTTAAATGCATGCATGCACTGTCAGTGACAGTGTTACATTTAGCATTGATACATACGTGAACACATTATTCTGTTTCTAGACCTCAGAACCACTGTACAAAAATCAAGAGTTGGTAAGTTCCTCTTCAATAAATTTAACCACATCAAACCACTCTGGGCAGCTTTTCCCGAAAGCATCGTAAAACACTTTTTACTAATAAAATCAAAAGTAAAAAAAAAAAAAAAAAAAAAAAAAAAAAAAAATTATATATATATATATATAATAATAATACATATATCTTTTTTATGTATATCATCATATATTAGACTTGCATAATATATAGAATATAATACAACATACCCTTTTATAACTATTTATATATATTGTCATATATCAGATTTCTGTGAGGGAAATAAAAGAGCTGTAAAAAAAAAAAAAGAATATGTCAACTGAAACTAAATAAGGAAAAAACGCTTCAAGGAAAACAAGTAAAGAGTGAAATATCTGCAATGCCTCACTCTGAGTGAACTGTATGTAGGCAGCCTTCAAATAACCTATTTCAACACTTACTGGCTCTTACACATGAGCAAATGTGTCATCTCTACAGGAGCAAATGTGTAATCATGTTCCTGTTTTGCTTTATACTGTAACTAAGGCATTTCACACATTTCAGCGTTCGCTTCATGTGTACGTGTCATAGTTTGGAACAGTTTTCCTGCCTTGTTTTGAAAACAACCCGAAGCAGACTCTTGTGCCGGCTTTGGTAAAGCTTACATTGCCAGAGAAAGTTCTCAGCTTTGACTCTGACCTTCTATAATTTCAAACATTCAAACATACAGGTTCATGTTTCATCTCAAATGCATATTATTATAATGGAATGTTCAGTAAGCAAAAGATCTTCCACTTCTGGTGGACACACCTTCTTCTTACAATGTGGATCTACTTGTTTAGTTGCATCACATGGTGGAGATATTTAGGGAAACCTGTAGCATTAGGCCAGCCTACTGTGGCTAGCAGCAAACTACAGCTTTGGGTCTCACTTCTGCTTTGCATGTTCTTTCCCAGCCTAACCACAGCACTCGCAAGAGAACAGTGCTCTATCTGAAGCCTCCCCTTGTTTGATGCAAATTCTTCTCATTGGGAACGATCTCTACTTTAAACAAAACTCTTCATAGGCACCACAGAAAACTAGAAGACTAAAATGGGACCCATGCTTTCAAAGAAGTTCCTGAAGACTCAGCAGGTGGTTCTGATGGGCCTGGACTCGTCTGGGAAGTCCACTTTGCTCTACAGGCTCCACCGAGGAGTTGTTATGGAAACCTTGCCCACCATTGGCTTCAACGTGGTGACCTTGGAGCTAGACAAGAAGACTACGCTGACTGTTTGGGATATAGGCGGGCAGGGGAGCATGCGAGCCAACTGGAGGTACTACCTGGAGGAATGTGAAGCTCTGGTGTTTGTGGTGGACGCCGCCGACCGTGCTAGGATGGATGAGGCCAGCAAGGCTCTGAAGAAGATCCTGAAAGACCAAAACATGACAGACGTTCCTTTGTTGGTCCTGGCTAACAAATCGGACCTCCCTGACGCGATGACGGTCAGTGAAGTGTCCAAACAACTGGACATGGAGAGCTACAAAGACAGGGTTTGGGAGATCCAAGCATGTAGTGCTCTGAAAGGCCTGGGAGTCCAGCAAGCTTTCCGGTCTGTGGCCAAACTCCTTCAGATTAAGTAAAATGGACGAGGGTGGACACTAAGCATGGACGGTTTGAAACTGTTGTTCTGACACTTGCATTATTAGTGTATTATTACTTTAAATACTGTTGTTTTATTATTATTATTGTGCTTATAGTTTTTATACTTACAGTATAGGTCCTTCGGATCTTTTGAGAATTGCTTTCTCATTTTTCCTAATATATTACATAATACAAAATATTAATCATATATTAATATACGGTAGGATATTTGAATGTGAACTGAATGCTGAAAAAAGTATTTAAAAAAGATTGTAGCTATTTCTTAAGTTATATTTTTTTATCTGTAGGCACATATGCATATTATAAACTAGATTCTTAACACAGCATAAATATATCATACAGGTGTCACTATATTTAGTGTTTCTGAGGTTTGATAAGTTTCATAATTTATTTATTTATTGTAATAGTAAAATACTGTCAAACTACTGTCTACCCCTACTGTAGAAACCACAGAGATTTCACACTTTTAGAGGCACAAGGTGTAATTTAAAACATATCATCAAAAATACGGCCGCTGAGTCATAAGAGCTATAAGGCAAGTGGAGAGCAGAGTTCTATTAGTGTGAGGAATGGGAGTTGGGATGAGTTTGGAAAGGAGAAATTTTAACATCAATCACAAACAGGCTCCACTATTAACTTTTACAGTGGAAAGAAATGAAGGACAAAGAGTGAGAGAGAGGCAGACTCCACTCCACTCCACCATAACATAAACAACATAAAAATCACTAAGACAAACAGACTGTGTTAACATCACTAATAAAACACAGCAGTAACACAATATACTTCCAAACTAAAGCTCCCTTTTATCTGATCCAATAAAATCATGGTAAAGCTGATTCAGGGAAAATTTATTTACTTTTCTTATAATTTATTGCTGCACATCCTTATCTTTTTTTTTTTTTTTTTTTTTTTTTTTTTTTTTTTGGGCAGAAAAAAGGTTATAGTTTATATTTTATTTATATTTATTTATATTTTATTTTACTGAGTGATTCATAATCTGAATAACTGATTATGCATTTCAATAATCGTCAGATTAATTTATGATCAACATAGTCATTTGTTGCCATCCTAATAAAATGTATGAAGTATGGGTCAATGACTCATGGTCAAAAGTGAAGGTGGAGGACTGGGTGAACAAACCTTTATGTTTTGTAGGTAAACTGAAAGAAAAACAGGTGAAATGTAATCTTCAATTTGTTTAATACTGATAGACTGTATTGACTTGATTGTCATTTAAATGTGCAGTTGATTGTCCTATTACTAAATAACACTGTTGTACAGATTAAACATTAAATTTTTAACATGAGAAGAGAGACTAATTACCTCTCTAACTGTATGACTGGTTTGTTTTTATTGTACTGACACGTTTTGTTTGGTGGGTATGTCTTAGACATACTGGACTGAATAGGTGTGCCTCAGATACACCCAAACTTGTTCACTAACTGATACTTGATTCAATTCAGTTGAGATAATTAATACAGAACATGTGTTTAATCAGTGTTCAGGAATCAGAAATTCCAGAAAGGCCACAGCAACAATTCTGTCTTCAAAGTTGACTCCAGCATTTTTTAAATTAAATCTCTATGTGCTGCATCTGTGTGCAGCAAACAGCCAATTGCCATAGGCCCTGTATTTGTGAAAGAACTGAGAATCTGCTGTTTTGAGTTTTGACCTCAAACAACCTGTTCACAGAAATTTCGCTAATAACAGAAGACATTGGGCGCTTGCTGAAGTCTGTCAGTGAATGTTTATGCACAACATGTCCTCTTGTCATTTTCACTGTACACCACAAACAGGGCAGACAGAGAACATTGAAAAACAAACCCATCAAGCCTTTCTGAGGATCTACTTCTGCTTCTTCAGAGGGTAATGGGACGTTCGTAGATCCTTCCATGACTGACAAAGGAGGAATCCGGGCACCACGACCCATATGCCATTAAAGAAGACCAGGTACACCCACAGGTAGAGCCAGTTACTTGTGTTCAGGTTAGGACTTCCTATCAGCCAGTCCGGGCAGAAGGTCATCCAGCCTCCATATAGCTCACACACACACAGAGTGATTTGGACAAAGTGCCTGGAATAGAGAAAGCAGGGGTGGGTTACACAGGTGTAGCAGCCCAAAGGCCAATATATACAACTGCTGATTTTGCAGTAACGGTGAAGTGTACTGATACGACCACATATTTAACATTTTTGAAAGTCATTTAGAAATGATATCCAGTGGCTGTGCTGCCAGGTTGTCTTGGGCCTCAGTGTAGTGTTTAAATCATTTTCTTTAAAGGAATGTGTAGATACACTATATGGACAAAAGTATTGGGACAGCTGCTTATTTGTTGTTTCTTCTGAAATCAAAGGTTATGGGTTGGAATAACTGTCTCTAAATTTGCTGTGCAGATTTGATTGCATCACAAAACTGTTAGGTAAGGTTAGGATGTTGGATGATTACCACCCCTCCCTATTTCTTATTTTCTGATACGGTTTCCAGTACTAAACCCTGATCCATTATTTATTCTTTAAAAACAATGAAGCTTTAAAATTAGCTCTACAGGAACAGGACATTTTAACGCATTAAATATTGAAAATCTAATACTTAATAATGCAAACAGAATTTGAAAAATGAATATGATCATGAACTGATAAGGTGAAATGTACTGCTGAACTGTGTTCCTGTATCACCTGTAGTGCTTGTCTTTTACAATAGCGTAGATCAACAGCAGGGCTAGAAACCCGTCCAAAACGACTGTGAGCAGCTCCAGAGAGACGATGTTTGGATCTGAGTGCAACCAGCGCTGATCTGCCTTTCCATATTCTTTCCCTGGAGGGTATTACAAACAGAGATGCACATTTAAAATAATATTTATCTTAAAAGAAGCAGATCTCAAAAGAAGACACCAATAGTGGCTTTATTTGAAAAGCTAGCTAGCTACAGCTGAGTACAACAAGTTCACTAAATGTAATATATAGCTAGCTACAGTAAAACAGGAATAATTATGCTAACGCTACTGTTTACAGTTATCATACAGTTCTCAGTGTTTAGAAACAGATGCTGTGACTTAATTTATCATGATAATAGTAAAATATCTTCATATTGTTATTCATATAAGTTAGCACTACCTCATAGAAAGCTAGCTAGCTAGTGCTATAAGATGTTAGTTAGCAAGCTAGCTACCATGTTGCTTAATGCCTGAGATGTGTTTAGGAAACTTTGAGAGGTTTTGGCCTAAACTGTAGATAGATAGCTATATAGCTACAGGGTGTTGTAAGGCAAAACGGTAGCCCATTTTAATTAACTGCTTAGAAATTGCAGAAGTAACCTAACTAACTAGTGCTATGTGTCATTTTGGACAGTGGCTATATAGCTATAGCTAACTAGCTAGTTATGTTTATGTTGTAGATATTGCAGTCAGTCATTTTCTTTAGCTATAGCTACAATAAACCACAACAAAACACTCTGAATTACTTTATTAGCTTCATCTCAGTCGATAAATTAGACAGAGGTGCGGGGGGAAATTGATGTAATGCTAATTCCCCTTTATCAGAGTAAACTGTGTAATGAGGCAAAGCTCTCATACGTTGCGCACTACCGCCACGTACCGCTAGATGTCGCCAATGGCGTCTTCTTCTTTTTCCAGCCTCCGTGTTCATTAACACTGTTACACTTGATGCAAATTGGATCATCCAATGTAGCTAAATAATCGTAATCCATTGTAATAATTATATTAGGGCGTTTTAATCAAGTAAGTCACACTTACAAAGTTCTGCAAATATGCTGTCTGAAGTTGCGACCGTCCCAACGAGCGACATGTAGACGAATGGACCTTCCTGTCCAATGAAAATGGCCCCAGGTGAGAAATGGCGTTACTGTGCTATTTCGCTAAATTCAACCCGCAGTGGACGATTACTCACCAGGGTAATGTGGACAATGGCGTCGTAAAACAACCACACAAGGACCCATCTGTCCGTGGAAGAACACTTTTTGCCCCATATCTGTGCAAATATATAGCCCACAGCAAACTGTGCGGCGCAGGCGAGCAGCGAGATGACCGTTACCCCGGTCAGAAGCGGAGCCTCGTCTCCTTTAACGGCTTTAGACATTTTTAAAAAATAACAGTTTTCGTTACTCGAACTTTGGCCATCAACTGCTAGCCCAGCCACGCCCCCGTTTTACAGCCTCGCGTCCCATTGGCTGGCGCTGCAATCTCTCCACTTTAGCGCCGTCACTTCAGAAGAGATGGGCGGGGTCCAACTTTTGGCGCCAAATGTCATTACTTTGGTGCTGTACACTATAAACCGAACCGTTTGTGGAGCCTTAAAATCAGGCGCATTAGAAAGAGCCTTGCTGTTTGTAGTTCTAGGTTATATACAACACTCTCACTCATCACAGGGATTGGATGGAGCTCCATTACAGCTCCACATCCCAAATGGTGGGTTGGGCGGGGTTACATCCTGCTAGCATACGCTTGGCATTGGGCATGGTGGCCTTAGGTTCATGTGCGATTGCTCCAGAAAGTCCCATTCTACTGGCAGTGATTTTCTAGGATTATACAAGCTGGGTATGGGAATTCCTATGCCAGCAATAGGGACACCATAAAGTAGCCCAGTTCACTAATTAAAAAGGGCACCTAGATCGTTTTGGATAAAGAGTGTATATAAAATGAGACAAACACTACTGGTCTTTATATTGGGGCTCCAGTGAAACTGATCATTGATCAGTGTTTGTTGTTGTTTTCACTATACCGGTTATTGACACCAAAATAGGTCTTTAATGAAGGCAATGTAATTCTGGAATTGATTCAGAAACACACAGGACAAAAAAAAAATGCCATTTTAGTCAGTTTTACTTTGGTCAACATATCTGGTGCCAGCCATGACACTTCAGGTGTCAGTTTTTGAGAAGCAAAAAGTCAGGACCCTGGACAGCGGCACAACACCCCGTAACATCACAACTAGGGATACACAGCTAGTGTTGTGAGCCGATACCATTATCTGATAAATTGTTAAAAATAAGGGCGATACAAAGGGTTCTTTCAGCAATGGCATAGAGAACCTATTTATGGTCTTTCTATGTGGAAATATCGTCTAAATCTAGAATATCAGCAAAATCATGTCTGATGACAGGCATATTTTTAAGCAATTTTAATCAAATCCGATGCGATAATCACAACCCACCCATAAACCAATATACTTAATGAAGGGATTAAACATCTCTTGAACAAATAAGGTAATCTACAGGGCCTTATTCGTACTGTGTGACAAAGAGAGGGTCCCACATTGGGCCTTAAGTAAGAAATATGAAATATTCTGACTGATAAACAAATGAAATGAAATGAATGGTCCAAGTGTATCCCAACCCAGCCATGTCTTGTAATGTTGTAATAATCCTGTAGTTATGCTGCAGAATCAAGATAAATTATTAAAAATGCTGAAAAATCAAAAGCTCAAATTTCCTCTTTTTTGTGTGGCCTTTTATCTGTAATTTCTGTGCTTTGTGTATTCAGGTCCTGAGAAAGCCTGTTTGAAAAGCTGCTCTCTGGACCAGTTCTGTGTTTACACTGATTGACTGTCAGTCACTTTATGAGACACTCCTCTACACTCCACCCTTATCTCCTTAACCCTATTTATCCCCATTTTCTCAACACCATTACTCCACCCCCATTTCCTCAATGCCTTTTTACTCCACCCCCACCTCCTCAACACCCCTTTACTTCACCCCACCTCTGCAACGCCCACTTACTCCAACCAACCTTCTCAACGATCCATTACTCCATCTATTCTCCTGGACGCCATTTTAATCGACCCCATCTCCTTAATGTCCCCTTACTCCACCCCCAGTTCCTCAAAGCCCCATTATTCCACCCCATCTCCCTCTGTTTGGCTAGAAACACATGGAGAAAGCCAGTTTTGCCCACAGTGCACTGCTTCACTGTGAGCAAAAAATTAAGCTGTGCTGGCTAAACACAGGGTTTTCTAATGTCACTGTATTTCAGTGGGCAACACCACATATCAGGGTGCACCCCTCAGACACAGAAGTTTGATGCCCGCGCTCACCAAACTCCACTACTACACCAAAAAGAATGTAAAGTAAGTTGGGAGCTGCATTAGACATGTTTCTCTGCAACAGAGACTGCTCGGCTTGCTGTGTTAAAGGCATGGATGGAAATGGCAGGTGGAGTCAGTGTTCAATCAATTGCATTCACCCGCTTAGAGAATCTTGACCAATGCACCTTTACTTGCACTTTAAGATGGACATTTTTAAGAACGGCATAAATTTATGCATATGAATCATGCAAATTTACAGAAATGGACATTAACAAAAATAAACAAGGTAGTGTTTCTCAAGGTTATGGACACTAATAGTTTACTCAAGTTACGAGTGAAAAAAAGTATGACAAAACGTTAAAAACACATTTTTTTTATATTTTATACCACTGTAGTATCGTACACACTTCTTTAAAATGCAAAACTCTTACTTATAGTCCTTTGTGCAGCGTTTTCAGGATGCTACATTTAAGGCCCGTCTCCCTCCACCCATCCTCACCCTCTTCTATAGAGGGACCATAGAGAGCATCCTAAGCAGCTGCATCACTGCCTGGTTTGGGACCTGCACAGCCTCTGACCGCAAGACCCTCCAACACATTGTGAGGACAGCTGAGAGGATCATCGGAGTCTCTCTCCCCTCCGTCATGGACATTTACACCGCCCGCTGCATCCGCAAAGCAACCAGCATTGTGGATGACTCCACCCACCCTTCACACAGACCGTTCTCCCTCCTGCCATCAGAAAGAAGGTACCGCAGCATCCGGTCCAACACGACCAGACTCTGCAATAGCTTCTTCCCCAAAGCCATCAGACTTCTCAACTCAACTCTGTCTTTTCTGTTACATGCTCGCTCTCTCTCTCTCTCACCATTTACCCCAGATAAAATGGGAAGCATTGTTGCACAAAGCATTTGCACTAATAACTTTACTACCTCACTGGACTCAATATTCATTACACACTACGCCAATTACTTATTATTAGTACTCTGTATGTAGTTGAAATGACCCCACTTGACTTGACTTGACTTGACTTGAATGGTACATTAGGTGGTGGAGCAACTCTCCTTATATGGCACATAGGTTTTAATCAGTCAAATTAATAGTGGAAATGTACTGTACAGCAGGCAATAATGTATGTGTATGCATGTGATTCTTACAAGAAAGCCCCAACAAACCCCACTAATCGCCCATAAACCCATAACAGTCTTAGTAGATCACTTTGCCCCAGTATTAAACCACATTTTTGATATTGGACGTTTCCTTTTCTTTATTGCCACAGAACATACATTAAGGTTGTAAAACGTCATGTTAGTTTTGAAACGCTGTGTGTAGTGTGGAAGTGTATGGTTTAGCACAGAGCCCCGCTACACTAAGCATTGGACAGTTATTGTTAAAGCACAGAAATGTGGTCAGACCTGCACGTGTTAGCTGCAAGAATGCCTACAAATGCAACCATTTTGTGACATCATTTCCTGTACTTGGTTTGTTTAGATTAGGGCTGCACAATGTATCGTTTCAGCATCATCACAATGTGGGCACATTGCAGGACGTGCAAGATCACATCAGACAAGTTGGATTCATTTGCAGCTTTTTGTCCTGCTGTGACTGATCCAGCAGTGTCCGATTATATCTGCCCAATAGTGGCTGAAGTGCCGAAGTGCACTACCAATATCAGAACATGCTTGATGATTTACAGCTGGTGAAAATATCTGTATTTTTATATATTGCAGAAAAAACCCCACAACTGCAATGTCAGTGTTCAATATCTTGCAGCCCTACATCAGCTACCTTTAGCTCACATTGTGTTCATAATTCAAACGAACCACACCAGAGGCCATTTTGAAAAACGGACAGACACCCACCTGCTCAGGTGGTCTCGGTCTGCTTGTTTGGTGTGCACCAAAAGTTCCAAAAGTGGCGCTCACACTTACTCTAACAAAAATCACAGCAGGGTTCATTTTAATCCAAACCAAAGCTGACAAGTATAAACACAGCGTTAATGAGGTCACCACAGGCAGAAAGGAGTAAAAAGTAGTGCTGCACTGCATCAGAGTGAGGAAAAGAACAGAGGAAAACAGGAGGAAAACAGTGCACGGTATATCAGAGTGAATCAGAAGAGAGCAATAAAGAACAGATGGCTAACAGCAAGTTTATTTTGGTTAGAATAATTGATACATAAAGCACGTCCTGAGGGAGTGATGAGTGAAGTATGGCCTGTTATGGAGAGTTTCTAGAGGAGGGAAAGCAGGGTGAGGGAGGGGTGGACAGGGCTGGAATTGTGGATAGCTATAGTGCAAAGAACAAAAAGGAAAAAAAGGGAGAGTGTGTGGGGGAAAAAAAACTAAAAAGGCAAAGACAAAACAAAAGGGGAATGAAGGAGAATGGAAGAGACCAGTTACAAATCAGCCAGGAGATTCAGAGTAGAAGTAAAACAGAGTTACTGTATAGTCCAGAGCACAGCAGAAAGCCTCGTCATAAATTGGCTCGAAAAGGGGAAAAGACAAAAACAAAAAAAACCTCAAACAAAATAAAAACACCCTAAACACTCCAGAGAAGCGGAGACATGACACCCGAGAGACCCCATCCTATAAACACCTCCAATGCTAAGCGCTAACTATTTAAGAAAAAGATTTGCTCTGCGTTCAGTCTTCGAAATGAAAAACAAAAGGCACAATGAATTTTCAACTCGTTCTTTATCTTTAATATGCACAAGAGCTGAAAAAATTACAGATGAGCCACCTTAAAGAGTAATTCAATGCTAAAATTTATAAAAAGATACAAACAATCAGAGGCCAAAATGCGAAGTTGTTTTTTTTCCATTTGTTTTTTTTCCTTTTCTTTTCTTCAGCAAGTAAAAATCTTGCAACCAGAAATAAGCTTGTATCAGTTTCAGATACAAGACAAAGAATTTTCTTAATTCTTTAAAGTGGCTCGGTTTTTCTAGGTGTCTAGATCATGAGTTTTCACACCTATGCAGGCTTTTTTTGTTTGTTTTTTTTGTTTTTTGTTCATCAACAATACATGGCTAATTCCAAAAAACGCCAGGGCTGCCATTTGTCCTTGAATCCTCGTCCTCAGTAGTCTGCAGCCAAACCACAACTACATTAGTCCAAATGTAATTTTTTTTTGTTTTTCCCATACATCCCTTTACAATTTAATGCACAGGGAAGGAAAAAAAAAAACAACAAAGAATTGTCCAGTCACAACAGTTAGAAAGCCCATTTCCAACACGTTTCCATTTCAAATTGTTTGCCACCACAAAAAAAGTGAATGTTAAAAAAAAAACAAAAAAAAAAACGTCCCCATTAATTGTGAATGAGTAACACAATGTTATTATTGTTCTCAAGTGTCCCGACAAATGTCTAGCATGTGTGGCAGCTTCTCAATTTATACTTTACACAAGAAAGATATTTATTTTTAGTTTGTACAGTTATGTTTTGTAGCAAATAAATTTAAAGAAAAAAAAACACCAAAAAAACAAAAAACAAAAACAAACCACAAACCAAAACAAAGAAAAATAAACAACGGCTTTGCCATGGATCTCCATTTTTCCATTGCTTGTGTTTAAATTAAGCGAATGTCGCTTTCCACGTATGTTTAGCCAAAAAATAATATATGTATATATTTATATATATATATATTTATATATATTTATATATACTGGGACAACTCGAAAGTGTGCATAAGACTGAATCCAAGCTGCAAACGTGGAAGCTCCACCAATCACAAAAAAATAAAATAAAAAATAATAATCACAGTTCAATCATTTTTGCAGAGTTTACCCTCTGCCAACGATTTAAGCCTTATTATTATTATTTGTTTTGTTTTTTTTTAAACTTAGAGAAAAAATATTCCCTCCGAGAGGGGCAGAAAAGTGAGGGGGGAAGAGGGAAAAAAAGGGGCCTGGTCATGAAGGCCTTTCAGGGTTTTTCCCTTGTACAATGAAACTTCTTTCTGTGGTTCTGAAGCAGTTAAAACGATTGGTGACTCCACAAACTGAGAGGTGCTCCTCCAAGCACGATACATACTGAATAATCCAGTGCATCCGCCATGTGTCAAAGTCCTTAAAACACTGTGTGAGGATCCCATGTTCCACGCCAACGCCATCCGTTTAATCATCGACATGGTACCACGGTAATGGAGAGATTGATGCCACAGAAAATCTTGTGCCAAACACTTTTGCGGGTTAAGTGAATTGAACGTGTGTTAAACAAGACATCCTGTTCTCATGTTTGTTTTATTGTTGTAATTTGTTTACTGTTGTGTTTCATTTTTTGTCATTTTCCCCATTTTTTTGTATAATTGTTTTAGTTTCATGATGACTTAATAAAAAAAATATATGAACAGAAGGAATTGGTGCTTGCTTCTTCTAAGTCCTGTTTGCACACGTTTATAAAAAAAAAAAAAAAAAAAAAAGAACAAAATAAAGGCCCCCCCCCCTTATAGAAGATAAACGGCTCCAAAGACTAGTCCACAGACTCCTCAGAGAAGGGGGGAGCGGGTTCCACATGGCTTAGCAGAGCAGAGGCTGGATGTCTTGAAATAGGGTGTCTGTCTGGGCTGTGTGACCCCAAAAAGCCAAAACAAAACAAGACAAAAAAAAAATCCCTGCCTTCAAATACCGGGATCATATTTTTTCCTCCAATCTTCCTTGTCGGCTGATATGATGGCTGGTAGAACGTTAGAAGTTTTCTAGAAATGTTCATGCACACATATGATTTAAGTCAGTGTGTTCTGTGTATGTGCGAGTGAGCAAAAAGAGCAAAAAACCTTTTGTTTTGGCAACTGCAGTATGACAGAAGAGGCGCATTTGCTTTCACCAACTTCTTCACGAAATGTGTAGACTTTGCTCCAACTCCGGGTGACACTCGAGACCGAGAGAGAGCGAGAGCAAGACAGAGCGAGACAGAGAGACAGAGAGAGAGAGAGAGAGAGAGAAAGAAAGAAAGAGAAAGAGAGAGAGAGAGAGAGAAAGAAAGAAAGAGAAAGAGAGAGAGAGAGAAAAAGAAAGAAAGAGAGAGAGGGAGAGAGAGACGCTCACAAATCCTTCAGTGCTAGTTTTGTTTGCAGGTTTCTTCAGCGTCTTGATTGGTTGTTTTCTCTGGTTAGCGGGTTTGTTGGTTTATTGGTTGATCGGTGATGGTTGGATTGTGGGGAGGGGCGGCGGGGAGGGGGTTGAGCAGCAGGGGGTCCCGCCGGCTTGAAGTTCTGAGTTTGGCTCTGTTAGAACTTGAACTCCTTGGTTTGCAGGTTAGAGGCCGGGTCAAAGTTGAACGTGCCTCCTTGTGTGGCCTCGGGGATCAGACTCGGGTCCTCGTCGATCTGGGGAGGAGGGGGGTAAATGAGTAAGAGTACAGCGGTTGGTAAATGGATATATTTCTAGGATGTTGCAATGGTATCCTAGGTGGTTTCTATGACGTCTCAGATGATTATTAGTGTTTCGCCTTGTTGCTTTGGTTGGTTAGGTCTTACTATTGCATTTGCATTTTTGTGACAAACTTGTGCAACCTTTATTTATACGAGTAAAAAAAGTCGGTTCAAAAAGAAACAATGTGAAGTTTAACAGGAAGTCAATGTGGGCAACATTATACAACAAAATCTAGCAGAAACATAAGAATAAAAATTGTATAACAATAAAGCCATAATAACCACTCTTTAGCTATTTTAGGAAATGCTACATCCAGATACTTACATCATCTCCTGAAAAGTACTGATCAATGATTTCGAATGCTAATTTGTAGATGTCCTCATTTTCATGCTGCTGCAGGTTCTCGATTTTCTCCAGTCCTAATAGAGAAATAAGGCATAAAGGTTAGGAGGTAAAGAGATAGACACACTGATCCAGGCCGACGGCACAAAAGGGCTGTGTCCTGTTTACCTCCACACTCCTCAATGATCTCAGCGATGGTGCTGGCCTCCTCACCAGCCATGATAAGGATGTTCTTCAGGCCATCTAGAACCACCTGCACCACCTGCGAGTCCTTCACCGACAACAGGCTGCAGAATGGCGGGATCACATTCTGCTGCACCAAGTACTCCACCTGCCAATCAGGTAAACCAGTAAGATAAACAGTTATTAGATATTTTGTTATAAACACCGAATATACACAACGATGGATAATTTACACGTACCTGATCTTTCCTTCCACTTATTGTTAAGTTGCTGATGGCCCATGCAGCCTCTTTCTGTGTGCCAAAATCGCCCTTTTAAAAAGGAGGGGAAAAATGTGTGAGAACAAAGCTGCTGATAAAGCAATTTGTTGTTGTTCAGATATGAAAGTTTGGTTGCTTTGGTGAAAATAAAATGCTTCTATGTGTTTTTACAAGCCTACTTACAACCCTGTTTCTTTGCTGTAAAATGGAACACTGTTTCTTTGCGGGAGGCCCTTCTCCAAGCAGTGCTTTACTAGGTTGGCTAGCGTTAGCTTTGAGCCTTATTAGCCTCGCTTTCAGATGCTCCGGGATTAGCCGTAGCATTTAACCTCAAAGCGCCTTTGCAAGTAGGCTTGGTGTATTTATGTTTTAGGGGTGTAAATAACAGCACAATTCAACTATGCAGACATAAATACAGTTTTCTACAGGCAAATTCCATTCTAGAACAACTTTAACTAACTAATTACTTAACAGTGTTTCATGCTTAAAACCCTTAAATAATCTTTTGACCAACAGTTGGTTGAAACAGCTTTATGTACATGCATAATACGGTTTCCCACAAACTACATCTGATTTGTTGTTCACTCTTCATGGAAAGTGCCTCTACACTCCAAAATAAGTGAAGGGTATTGGGGGTTGTGTTACCTTAGCCAGCTGGTGTATGATCATGGGGATGAGGCCTGCATCTATAACAGCCTGCACCTGCTGCTGGTTCCCTGCTGTGATGTTGGACAGGAACCACACTGCCTCCTGCAGGGGGATGCAAACACACAGAGCTGCCCAGTCAGAGAGGGGCTTTCCCCTTAATGCAGATCAGTCTCTTCAGAGGGGTCATTAAAGGCCAACATTAAACACTGGTATTCAGACCGCACTTCAACTACAAGTTAATGTATATGAGCTGTACAGACGACCAGAAACCATTTAGGAGTAGAAAGAAAATCAATGGAGTAGAATCATTTGAGAGCTCAGTAGCCTGATGAACTAGCTTTCTAACAGCTTGTTTTAACTGAGCACTTCAATGTGACTAAGCACGTTAAGCATGACTAAGACAAAATCAATTAAAATGAGCATCCTGACCACCATTATTTATAT
The DNA here is from genome assembly GCF_030463535.1 of Salminus brasiliensis. NCBI lineage: Eukaryota > Metazoa > Chordata > Actinopteri > Characiformes > Bryconidae > Salminus > Salminus brasiliensis. The sequence goes on along the minus strand of NC_132892.1, from coordinate 23,769,037 downwards.
ACAGTGAGTCCAAGAAGTATTTGATCCCTTGCTGATTTTCTTCGTTGGCCCACTAATAAAGACATGATCATTCTATACTTTTAATGGTAGATGTATTCTTACATGGAGAGACAGAATATTAAAAAGAAAATCCAGAAAATAAATCTAAGGAATATATATTAATTGATTTGTATTTCATGGAGTGAAATAAGTATTTGATCCCTTAGTATTCATTAGCAGTTCTGGCTTTTACAGACCAGTTAGACACTCCCAATCAACTTGTTACCTGACCTGAAGCCACCTGTTCTCACTAATCACTTGTGTGAAAAACACCTGTCCACAGAATCAGACAGATCACACAGATTTCAAGTCTCCAACATGGGTAAAACCAAAGAGCTGTCACAGGACCTCAGAGTCAGAATTGTTGACCTTCACAAAGCTGGAATGGGCTACAAAAAGATTAGTAAGGTGTTGGATGTGAAAGTAACAACTATTGGTGCAATTATCAGAAAGTTTAAAGAGTATAACATGACAATCAACAGACCTCGGCCCGGTGCTCCAAAGAAGATTTCGCCTCGTGGGGTGGCAATGATGCTGAGAACAGTCAGAAATCGTCCTGCAACCACTCGGCAGGAGTTAGCAAATGACCTGAAGGCAGCTGGGACCACAGTTTGCAAGGAAACAATTGGCAACACTTTGCGCAACAATGGATTCACATCCTGCAGTGCCCGAAAGGTACCCCTGCTGAAGAGAGCACATGTGGAGGCGCGCCTCAAGTATGCCAATGATCATTTGAAAGATGAACCAAGTTATTGGTAGAAGGTTTTGTGGTCAGACGAGACCAAAATTGAACTTTTTGGCCTCAACTCCACCCGCCATGTGTGGAGGAAGAAAAATGCTGCCTATGACCCCAAGAACACTGTGCCCACCGTCAAGCATGGAGGTGGAAGCATAATGTTTTGGGGGTGTTTCTCTGCCAAGGGTACAGGGCTACTTCACCGCATCACTGGGAAGATGGATGGAGCCATGTACCGCACAATCCTGAGGGACAACCTCCTCCCCTCTGCCAGGGATCTGAAAATGGGCCGTGGTTGGGTCTTCCAACATGATAACGACCCTAAACATACAGCAAAGGCAACAAAGGATTGGCTCAAGAAAAATCACATTAAGGTCATGGAGTGGCCCAGCCAGTCGCCAGACCTCAATCCGATCGAAAATCTATGGAGGGAGCTGAAGGTCAGAGTTGCCAAGCGACAGCCCACCAACCTTCATGATTTAGAGAGGATCTGCAAAGAAGAGTGGGCCAAAATTCCCCCTGGTGTGTGTGCTAAACTTGTGGTTAACTACAACAAACGTCTCACCGCTGTGCTTGCAAACAAAGGCTTTGCCACTAAGTATTGAGTGTGTTTGGCAAGAGGGATCAAATACTTATTTTCCTCATTGAAATACAAATTAATTAAAATATATTCTTTAAAATTATATTCTGGATTTTTGTCTTGATATTCTGTCTCTCCATGTTAGAATATATCTACCATTAAAAGTGCAGAAGGATAGTGTCTTTATTAGTGGGCAAACAAAGAAAATCAGCAAGGGATCAAATACTTCTTGGACTCACTGTATATATATATATATATATATATATATATAAATAATAAACGGTGGAATACGGTGGTGGATCTTTGTGTATGTATGAATGCAAGCACATACCTTGTTGATCTTCTCTTTGGGGTGTGTGAGCAGGTTGGGGAAGTGAGAGAGCACGTCACAGTTCAGCACCACCTGAGTCTGCTCATCTGTCCCCGTCACAATGTTCCCCACTGCTCTCAGTGCTGCTGTCTGGAAAAGTGAGAGAGGAGAGAATTTCAAACCATTAATCTCCTCTGTCAATTCTGAAAGTTCAACAAATACTAACAAGGGCCGTAACAAATGAAACATAGTGGGAAATGTGCCCTGTGCAATTTACATAATAATACCAGGTAGAGATGTAACAATGCAATGTAACGATACAATGTAACATTGCGTTTAAATGTTGTTTTGTGGCTAACCTGTTAGTTATGGCTAAAATACTCCCGAGCTAACACACTAGATATTAGCTTACATGCCTAAACAGTCAGAATGGACCTGCAAACCCCAGTGAACCCTTCTAAAATCTATCTTTGTAACGTTTATCAGTTCAATTTTTTGACTGTTTGAAACAGAAAGTTGGAAGTAAAACTTTATAAGCATAATTGCATCTGCTCCTTACAACATGAATTTCAAGGAACAAAAAAAGCAAACAAGATTTTTCCATTTGTGAGTCTTGTAATGTAAATGGAAGGACTATATCAAAGGCTGCCAATAGGTGGGACGGAGCTGGATCTACAACCAATAAACTACAGTAACGCTGTAAAGACATTTATAGACATTTTACAACTAATTAGGACTTAGTACTCTACATACTCGACATACTCTACATTGTGCTGAACATCATCTTCATGCAAAAAAACCTTGCATCTCCATTTTTGACATCGCACTTTGAGAAAACGTAATTCTGGTATTATGTCAAACTTTCATGATGAATGAATAGAAATGCTCCAAACATGACTTCCACTGAAAGTTATGATTAAAAAAAAAAAAAAAACTGTTACAATATAGAAAGAGATACATTTTGACCATGTTGAATGCTTTAATAACCTGAAAATTGAAACGTTAACCCTAACAAAAAAGTCAAATTTTGGCACTCATTATTTTTGCTGTATCAAAAACACATTACATAATATGAATAAAAAATAATACAAAATTATTTTTTCACTTAATAGCATTTCTGAAAGAGCATTTCCTTAACGATAAGCTTTTCAATATAGGCCTAAAGAAGGCCAAAATATCCATGTAAATCAAATGTTGCTGAATCATGAGCTCTACGGTAACACCCATAATTCCACTATAATTTGTGCAAGGAATAGACTCCCTTGTCATGTAATTGAAATCTGACTTTGACTTGACCTGTCATTATTAGATTTAGCAGGAGTGAATGACTGACTTAGAATTGAAATGTGATGTCCACCCATCCAAACAAGTTTTTTTTTGTATTTGTCCCCCCCTTTTTCTTTACCTGAACTTTAACTTCTTGGTGGCTGAGCAGGGGGACGAGGAAGGGGACGACACCTGAGTCTATGACCATCTGTATCTGCTCGTTCCCGCCGTCTGTTAGGTATGATAAAGCCCACACTGTGTCTACAAGAATCTAGAGAAGGGTGAAGTAGGGACATGGAGGGGGAAAAATGGGAGTAGAAAATTGAGAAAGAATTAAAAAATTGAATCAAAAGGTGATCCAGACACTATAGCCTGCAAATGACAAAAGAAAGACATAATCTGCAACTCGTGTATGCCATGCATTATTCACTGTGAGGGGACTGGACTTACATTTATATCTGTGTGGTATATAAGTACACATAGCGCAGGAAGGATCTGTAAAAGAGAAAAAAATGGAATTTTAATCAGGACTCACAGACACTATTTCTCAGATCAGAATAATGTATTCATCAGACAAGCCTTTATAGGTGCAGTTGCTTTTTATGCATTCCAGACAGACGAACACACACACACACACACATACGCATACGCACACACCCTCTTGTGTCTAATGACTTCTTGGCAGCAGGTGGTTCAATAAGGCTCCTTTCATATCAAAGTTGCATTGTGTGATCACAGCGATAGAGCAGGATAAAGTACATATTAAAGCCTGAAACATGGTGTCTGGATTATTTTCCTTTCAGGCAGGTCAGAGTTGTTTACTAGAGCATTGAGGCTAGAGGAGCAGTCAGCAGTGGCTGGGATAAAATGAGGTTTCTCTAGGAACGCATTATCTTTAAACAGCAGGCAGGGTTATGCAGGGATTTTAATGGAGTTGTGATCGTGTCACAGAGAGGAATGCAGTGTAAACACATACACAGACTTAGAATACAGCAATAAGTCACAAGGGGTCATGAGATACAGTAATTTTACAACAGTTAAGGGTTATATTAGGCAAAACACAGTTATGTCAAAATACAGACACAAATACACAGATGTTTAATGCATAAATTATTAGAATTAGTCCACTTTGTAGCCAAATGCAGTACAATGCAATTTAGCCTAACAATGAATAGGGCAGTAAAAGAAAACAGCTGGGTCGCCTAAACAATGGCACTCAGAGAGAATTTGGAGGTTATGTTGTTAAGACAACTACACCATGAAGGTTTAGGAAGGAGAAAACACTGTTCCTTCCCCCATCCCTGAACCTGAACCTGTGATCTTCAGGTCACAAGCCCAATTCAACCTTTAGGAATCAATGAAGCAGAGACAGGAGAGCTGTTTGACCCCCTGACCAAAAAACACAGAGGACTGCTAGAGCATTGGAAAGTTTTAGGTAATAATACCAAAAGTTGTGTTGTCGGCAGTAGGCTTCTGATATTAACCCAATAAACCCTAAATTAATACTTCAGTTTTAATCTTACATGGATAACTTTTGTATAGTTGCCTAGTTTACCATTACCACATGGTTCTATTTTAGGGCCTATTAAAGTAATGTTCTAGTTTAGGGCCTACATGTAGGCTTTGCAGGGTTTAAGGGTTTAAAATGTTCTATTCTTGAGAAAAAATTTTACACTGAAGATCTGGTGCACCGCCAGTTTGTAGCTGAAGTATCCATTAAGGCATGGTTCTCACCGGAAGCAATGCAATTTCCATATTTTTGCTTATTTTATTCTAAACACTCAAAAAAAATTCTTGTTGAGATGTTTTATAAATATGGCTATTCAAGTCACAAAAATGGTTGCCCATGTCTAGCACCCTCACCTCCTGTACTGTTTCCATGGGTGGAGGAGGGTCCTTGTTTCGGCACAGGTTAACGATGACCCAGGTAACGTTTCTCAGAAAGGTGATTGGGATGGAGGGATTAATAAATGACAGGAGGGGTTTGACCACGCCCAATGAGATGACATAATCTCGACACTGTGGCCCATCACCTGCAAAGAAAAACATGCTAAGCTTAGATAAAAGACAATAATTAAATTACAGTTGCTCTTAGTTGGCCTTTTGAGTCTAGCTGTAAAAATCTCCAGGAAAAAAAGGCTGTTTGTAAACAGTAAACATTAATAAAACTCCTCCCTCCTTAATCACAATCATATCCGCTTAATCCAGTTCAGTGTTGCAGAGGCAATAGGGCAAGCACAAAAGCTCAGGCATCCCTGTCCCTAGCCACTTTCACAAACTCCTTTTGGGAGATCCCCAGAAGCTCCCAGGCCGGCCGGTAGATATAATCCCTCCAGCGGTCCTGAGTCTTCCTCTGGGTTTTTTCCCCAGTTGGTCGCGCCTGGTACAGCCCCAATGGGAGGCAACCCAAAGCTCTCTGTAATTCTGTCAATAGTTTTGTTTATAGGTAGGAGATTTTAAGATCGCAACCCTCTCTTCATCCTTCATCACTGGAAACAGTAAACCCTCCAGTACCTCCCATTTCCCTATGTAACAGCTGCAAAAACGCAATTAAATGGCTTTATATTTTCTGTGACTAGACAATATTCTGGAGGGTTGTGAGAAAAATATTGATCTATCAAAGTATCGAAGTGTTTGGCATTGGTGGCTGACAGTGGTTCAGTTTAAGTTGTGTTTAAACCCCAACTGTTAAGATAGCTGTGTTGTGTGTACTCTTTAGACCCCACTGGTCTGATTGCATTTCTTTTACTCAGATTATAATCATATGATGGATCATAGGACATTTTTCTTTTACAAAAGCTTACCTTTAAAGCTCTGTAAAAAAGAAATACATGAATCTTTTTTTTTTTAATATATCGTCGCTGTTCAATAAAAACATCTGAAAGACAACTGTCTAAAATGGTGACTTCACAGGAAAAGACAAGCCTTACTTACAGTATCGCAATATGCTGCCTTGCTTATAAACTGTAGTACATTGAATCATAACTCCCATATTGTGGCAAGTATCGCATTGCCAGGTTCTTGCCAATACACAACAATAACATTCTCCCCTCATTAGAAAACAATGACCGACATAACCATCAGGGTCCTTGACTTACAAAAACTTAAAGCCAACTACAATGTTATGCTTTAAGTATCGCTATGACTGCTTCAAACATAGCAGTGTAATGACACAGGCCCATTTTTTTGGATTATGCATTTGCATTCGTCTCTATAAGCAAAATTAAAAGGGTGACAAAATGACTGGAATACCTTTGAAATATGTGCCTTAAAGTAGATTCTGTTGCATCAGTGTCATTCCGACCATTAGCAATTGCACTCTCCCTGTTTGTTACATTTTTCCAAAAACAAGAAGTTGCAATAACACGAATCACCATCCTCATTTTTACGTGCTAAACATTTCTTCAGATTTATTTGACACTATTTGACATTTATTCATTGATTTATGATTATATATATATATATATATATATATATATATATATATATATATATATATATATATATATATGAGAGAGAGAGAGAGAGAGAGAGAGCTCATCTTGTATCACTGCACTGTACCTACACTAAGCCCTTATGCCAGCTGAAAATTCCAATAAGACCAATTATCATTCAAGGAGTAAATCTTTAAGCAGCAATATGAAGGGGAGGAGGGAGGGGCAAAAAATAAAAAACAGGCGTTAACTTACCAATGATGTTGCCCAGTGCCCACACAGCCTGCTCACACACATTCTGGTGAGGGGAATGGAGCAGTCGCAAAAACAAGGGAACAGCATCTAGACACAATGGGTGAGAGAGGAGCAAAAGAGGTCAGTTGGCTCTGAAAGAGAGAGTGAGAGCGCGTGTACGCGCGAGAGAGATATTTACTCGATTCAGCTGTTTAAACAGATTGGTACTTACTGGATTTGACCACGGCCTGCGTCTGCGCTGAGGTCCCTGATGCTATGTTAGTCAAAGCCCAGGCAGCTTCAAACTGCAACGAGGGACTGTGGAAAGAGAAATGGAGATGGACAAAGGCATGGGTGGGTGCAGGGAAGGCGGGACACGAATGGATGAAAGAGAGAGAAATGTCAAGACAGACAGAAAGGTCAGAAGGTCAGTAAAAGCCCAGACTTTCTACAGAGGCAAAAACAATCAGAGAATATCCCCAGTTGGGTGTGTTCCAGGATTAATAACCACTAAAACTCAATTACAAAAATATTCTCGGTCACGGCTTGCTTTTTTCTTCCGTTCATCATTTTTACTAACAGATATCAACTCAAACTCATACTCACTACAAAGACAAAGGAAATTGAGGTTTCTAGAAGCCTTTTGCTTTTTTATATGTATTAAAAATTATTTACATTTAGCAACAGCAGAAAATGTGACATTTATAAATGGCTAAATAAATTGTGTATAAATAAACTGCAAGAAACCCAAGCCACAGCCACCTGTTCGTCAGTTTTATCCTTTACTTTAAAAGTGTATTCTTCTGCACCCTAAATTGTGCACAATGACTGCTTCTCCATCCTACATAGTGCACTACACAGAACACTACAACAGCCTCAAAATACAATCTTCAGCACCCTTAAATAGTGCACAATAAAACCTTCTCCAGCATCCTACATAGTGCACTACAAACGCCATGCAATAAAGGCATCCTCTACACCCTACATAGTGTACAACATAGGCCTCTTTTGATAGGCCTCTTCCATCTCCTACATAGTGCCAGATTCCTGTAGAGCTTCATGCTTTTCTTGCTCAAGCACCCCTGATTCAACCTGTTAATTGGCAGGTTTTGCTGTAAGAGCAGGGACATCATCAAACCCCGTTTTACACCCTACATAGAGCACTACAACAGCCATGAATAAAGGCTTCTTCTACACCCTACACAGAGTATAATACAGGGCTCTTCTGCTTCCTAAAGTGTGCATTACAAATGCTTCAACTGCACCCTTTCTAGTACACATTCAACATGGAGTAATTTGAGACTCCTACTGAGCCTGTCATGCCAAATAGTATTCTTTCTCGACCCCAAGTCACTGTAAAGGAAGGGGAAGTGGATTAGCAGGATCAATTCTCTCAATTCTCTGATGACACTATGGCTGACTTTGCTGTAGACTCAGCTAGAGGTGGGAAATGTTGGGGCGTAATTATATATATATATATATATATATATATATATATATATATATATATATATATATATATAATTTTATAAGATATTTGTATTATGTTTCCCTTGAAGCACTATGCTATGACCGGTTTATTGTCACAGTGCAGGATAATTTGTAATAAGATTAAAAAAATAAATAAAATACATGAACATACTACCATAGTTGACCCCTAGTCTGAAGTAGGCCAAAGAAAAAGAAATCTATACTGGAACGCTGGTCATAAGCTAGGTATAATTACTGTGTGTACACCCACTGTACAGGGCAGTAGGAGCAGGCCTGAAATACTCACATTAAACAAGCCCTGCGAGAACGAGAACACACACACACACACACACACACACACACACACACACACACACACACACACACACACGAGAGAGGGATGAGGGAGAGAGTGAGAGAAAGAGAGATATGGGGGAGGGGAGAATGGGTTAAAAAAAAAAAAAAGCCTGACAGTACACAGCAGAATGAGCTGGCACTTCAGGATCTCCCTCACGCTCCAGTTTCTTTCCCTCTATCCATTCATTCAACCATCCATGCCATCCCACATCTCCCTCCATCAATCCATCACATTCTGTTTGTATCTCTCTCCCTCTCTCTCTCTCCCTCTTTACAGCACACGTACTCAACCACTCTTCCTGTAATCTCAAGCGCTCTGTCCCACACAGCCCTTCTGGCCCCCCCTTCCCACTCTTCTCAACCCCCTCTCCTCACTCTTCATGCCTGCTGGTGCGACAACCTGTAATTCCCTTCGCATTCAGATGGAACAGAAAAGCTGCACACACCACTAAAGCCTTGGATACACTCAATCTCAACCTTAAAAAAACCCTATAAGCCATCTGACCCCATTGTATCCAGTGCTAATATAGTTAGCTAGCTTTATTAACTCCAGATAGCCAATAGAATTAAAGAGCTGATAATGTAACCTTGTCTGCAGTCCTGCTAGCGCCTACTTTGACAGGAAAACGCAAAAGGCTGTTTGACTTGCATGTAGAATACCAATCACAACCTTTCCTATTGGCATACTGAGGGAACTGTGTGCAAACACTGCAAGAAAACGCGTACACATGGACGCATGGGTAGCCAATCAGGATGCATAATATGTCTAACATTAAATAACCAGCTACTTCTGCATCACAGCATTAGCATATATCCTGGAACTACTCACCTCCAACCCCAACTATAAAACTACACCATGATTATCATCTATAATGTCCTATAAATAGATTCCAGCCACAATTCTCACACTCTCCCTCCCTTTTCTCCCAATCCTACTGTGGTGGTGTGGTGCAGAGGGATGACTCACTTGTCGTCCCTCTCCAGGCATTTGACTAGGATGGGGAGGATCCCGGACTTTATCAAGTCATCGATGGGGGGATTTCTGTCACTGGAGAGTAGCTTTCTGCACAGAGGGGGGAAAAGAAATGCAGTTAAGAGCCTGCCAGCATAAACAACACTTTACTCAGCACATTCTACACATACAGCCACTGTTTATTTAAATAACAGTGTGCTGCCACAATTCAAACCCACACACAAATGCTTGCACCAAATTATATCAAATTTAACCAATTATAATTTTGTTAAAAAAATGCCTAATTCCTTGCCCAAAATAATATTTTCAGGCTATCCTGTAATTTTACTATCTATCTTGTCTGGGTCTTTCCACAAGCACACACTGCGAACACACTGATTTATACAACTTTTCAGTTTTCTTAATCATTTGTCAAGGTTATATAATTCTATACATGTATAGCAAAAACACTTACACTGTGGTCTAAACAATAAACAAACAAAAGACTTATCTTTAATGTTTTAATTAATGTAATATATGGACAAAAGTATTGGGACACCTGCTTATTCACTGTTTCTTCCAAAATCAAGGGTGTGTATGTGTATATATAAGATGTAGATATATAGATATAGATTTTGATCCTTTGCAGTGACAATTTGATTGCATTCAGCAACAGCCTTACCCACAACCCATCCTAAAAGTACTAGATGGTGCACCATCATCATATCAGAGCACACAGTTCCACTGCTCCACTGCTCAATGCTGGGGTTTTTTATACCCCTCCAGCCCATGCCTGGCATTAGGCATTATGGTGTCAATAGGTTTATGTTTATCTGCTGTTCTTCTGGCTGTATTTCTCTACAGAGACTAGACAAGCTGTGCATGCACATTTGCATATCTGTCAGCAATGTTTGCAACTATGTAAAGCGTGTCATTCTGAGTAATTCCAAAAAGAAAATGGATACCAGAAATGACTTTTTTGGGATCATTTTTTGTTAAGTTTTGATCCCTTTTAGTTATTTCAGATATAAATGTTATCATAACTTCCACAGCTAAGTTTTGTATTCTTGACACAGCTAATATTTCTTATTTTAGCATAATAGAAATTATCCCAAATGACTTGCATTACATGTTTCCCCTTCTCCTGTAAAGCTGCTGTTTGTGAAATACAAGGTTTGTACCGGACAGCAGCGATACACAACCAACCAGACTTTATTATATCGAAGATTCTGATTTCAGACTATTGAACAGTAGTGTATAGAATACAGAGCCACAGAGGCAACAGACACCAAATAAAAGAAGAACGGAGGTAATCTCTAACCTGGCTGCTTGCACCGCACTGAGCTGTACTACTGCGTTGTCACTTGTGGCGTTCTGCAAAAAAATATATACACATGTAGAAGGTGAAACAGAAGATAAACGAAGATGAAATGAAGTGTGCCCTGAACTGTGCCTTAAGAGCAGCGTATGCAGTCTCCACAGAGTTCATTAATCAGAATCCATTTACCGACATGCTCGCTAACATACATCACAGTCAGCTGTCCTGCACACTATAAAAACACATTCACTCTAGTATGGCACACCCATATATCCTATCTTACCTGTAAGATGGCGTCTAGTGTTACATTTTGCTGAGGAAAGAGGAAAGAAAAGCAGAAAAGGAAGACAGTCATTTTAGGGGAGGGCTTAACCATTTAGCCAAACACTCAACACCAGAAGAGCTAGATCAGCGTAGTCTCTCAGAAAACACATCACATCACATTATTACATTCTTTTTGGCACATGTTTAAATGTACCAAACTCAGTTTTGATTTTGGAGAGGTCATGTGTAGACCAAACTATGCAAAGGAAAGATGCAAGCCCTTTAACACTTCTGCATGTCCAAGTGTTCTCTTAAAAGGCTGCAGCCTAACACAACATGTACTAAAGTAGTGGAAACAGAACATTTGCTGTTTATTAACACAACATTTCTGAGAGAATACAATCCATAATTTACTGCAAAAATAATTATTTCAATCAATGAAGTATCATCACAGTGGAAAAAACACAGCCAAGAAGAGAAAAACTGGACAGAGTGAGAAAACAGTATTAAGATTATTACCCCCTTGAAGTCAGCATCTACATCAGAGTCCTCAAGACTTTCATCTTGTGGGACGTTGCGTTTCTTCAGTAGGTGTTCGTCTCTTTTATTCTGAGGGGGAACGAAAAGTGAGCCAGTTTGTAATTAGACTAAACTAGTTTAGTACACACCAAAAAAAATAAAAAATAAATAAATAAATAAATATATATATATATATATATATATATATATATATATATATATATATATATATATATATATATATATATATATAAAATTCAAACCAATGCCCTATGTGACGAGGTAGGCAATTCACTGAACTGATGGTAAACATGGTGGACATTTTACTGTAACCAGCCATAGAAGACATAGATGGATTTTAAGCCAAAAGATCCAATCAATGATTAGCTGACTTTTCTGTAACTGGAGGAAGCAGAGTAAACACCACTAACCAGATAACCCTCTCTAGAGTCCATCCCTCAGCCCAGTAAAGAACTCAGTACTCTGAACACAGCAGAGCTGACAAACACCCACCGCTAACCACACAACAGTAAACAGCGCAGGCCACATTTACCATGATCACAATTCAGCAGCAAGTCGGAAAGCTAAAGGAAATGCGTCTACAGTGATGGAGTCTTTAGCCCTAGATAAGCCACCATGTGCTCCACAGTGCAGTTTTGGGAATTCTCAGGCTCTCTCAGCTTTTTAAAATGTTGTGACTTTCAAAGTAAAACACATTTCATCTTGAGACACATCGCAGGAAAACTACAGAAACCCTGCAAGATAATGATTTAAGATTGCCTCGAAAGGTCAATGTGGCATCCAGCCCCAGTCTCGATTGGTATCGAGCTGATTCTGCTTGAAAGATAATCAGTATCAGCACCAAAGGAATATGCTATAGCAGATTAACTGATCTCCTGAAGTCATAAAGTCAAAGCTGAAACACTCTTTTAAACATTTAAACCAGATTAGATTTAGGGAAAGAAACAAAAGCACCATGCAAACGTTTAGGCACCCCAAGCACCTCTGAGGTGCTCAGACCATACTTAGCTTGGTTGGGGTCATTAGCTTCTTCAGTCATTGTTTAAAAAAGGGCAGATGACCCTTCTAGCAGAAGGCTGTTTAACAAAGATAGCAAAGTGTTTTCAGGTTCCCTCAGATCGTAACGTAACTAAGAAATGGCAGTAAGCAGTAACATGGAGGTCAAGTTAATGTCTGGAAGGCCAAGAAAAATTTCAAAAAGGGAAATAGAAAGGCAAATAAAAACCCTGTTTGACTGCAAAAGACCTGCAGGAAGTTTTGGCAGAGGGCATGTTGCTTCAAATATTGAAGATTAAACAGACCATGCATTTTAAGGTTCTCTCAGAGAAGTGTCCCACGAACACCCCAACATTATGATCATCATCTCTGAACAGTCCATTACAGCTAGAACCCTCCCTGACCACTCCTACTCCCTGTCAAAAGGCGCTTCAACACTGATTAGTCCATCTGAAAGACATCTGCTAGACTGGAACTGCTCTTCATGCTGTGGTCACAACACTGCTGCACAGGCAGCGAGTGGGCTTAATGAAGCACAAGTTTAATGAAACGGTGCATGCAAACATCTCTTTTGTCCTAACTGGGGGTGTGTGGGGGTGTCCATGCGTGTCACGGGTTGTTGCGGAGATGCCATGCTCTGGTGACACCACGCAGCTGTTTCACACCAGGGCAGATGGACAGACACCCGTATGGCCTAACAGAGGTGCTCTTCCTGGCTTTAGGTCAAAAACCCCTGACTGTGCAGGGTTGGGGGGGAAACCCTGGTCACAGAGCTCCCTCCTGGGGACAAGCCAGCCAGGGGCCTCCGTGGTCACAAAAAAGGAATGGGGGGGGGGTGTGTGTGACCCAAATACTGCCAACCCAAGCCAACTCTCTAATAGCAACAGTGCCTACGTTATAGAGAGGCCCAGTCTGGGAGGGGAAGAGATGAAAATGAAGGCCATGTAACCAGATCACTCAAGACCCAATCCCACCACGCCAACAGACACCAACAGACACCAAAAGACACCAGACACTGAGAACTAGAATTGTTCCAGAATGTTTCGATTCCAGAGTGAAAGAGTGAACGAAGGAGATGGACGAGGGAAGGACATTTTTAGAACCATGTAAATAGAGGAACCCATTCTAGAACAATCTGAATGAAGTTGAGGGAAACACTGTACGAGTGACTGAAAAGAACATTCATAAAAAAACAAAAAAACAAAAACAAATTGAAAGACCATTCTAGAACAGTTTGAAAGAGATTATGATCTAGAACAGTAGAATTGGGAAAGGGAGGGGGTAGAATATTCTAGAGGAGCAAGAATGGAAGAACCTTCTGGAACAGTGAGGAGTATGTTCTAGAACAGTTATATAAAAAGGGACATTCCAGAATAGTTGGATGAAAAGAACCTATGTGCTAGAACCATGGTAATGGGGGGGGGGCTAGGTGGGGGGTGGAGGAGCGCAGTTTCAATGGAACAGCAGAAATGAGAATATAACATTTCAGAACAGCAGAAATGAGAAAGAACATCCTATAACAGTTGAGATGTAAAAGAACATGCTAGAAGAGTAGGAAAAAAACAGCATGTTCTAGAAAAGCAGGAGCAGAAAATCACACTGTAGAACAGCTGAAATGGAAGAGAACATTCTAGAACCAGAATGAAAAATAATATTCTAGAACAGTTTGAGTGAGATGAGGATATTCTAGAACAGTGGGAAAGAACATTCTAGAACAGTTGAAATGAAAAAGCGAGTGCTAGATCAGTGGAAATTAAAGAGGGCATTCTAGAACAGCAGAAATGAGAAAAAACATTCTAGAACAGTTGAAAGGTAAAAGAGCATTCTAGAAGAGTGGAGATGGAAAAGCATGTTCTAGAACAGCAGGAGCAGAAAATCACACTGTAGAACAGTTGAAATGGAAGAGAACATTCTAGAAACAGAATGAAAAATAATATTCTAGAACAATGGGAATGGGAAAAACATTCTAGAACAGTTGAAACGAAAAAGCAAGTGCTAGAACAGCAGAAATGAGAATAAACATTCTAGAACAGCAGGAGCAAGAAAGCACATTGTAAAACAGTTGAAATGGAAGAGAACATTCTAGAACAACTGGAATGGAAAAGAGAGTAGAACAGTTTGAATAAGATGAGGATATTCTAGAACAGAGGGAACTGAAGAGGAGTTTCAGAAACGGTGAGAATTCCGGTTCCGGTTAGAATGCAACAACACGAGCCTAAGTCACTACGTTTTAGGCCATAATATTGGGCCTAACCTTACAACACAGCTGGAACTTCAATCAAGGAGAAGTATGGCCAAGAAAGGCGGAGCAGACCTCTTGGGCAATGTGTACAACGTGACAAATAATAGTGGAGGGAAATCAGTAGCTTTGGTTTCGGATGAGTAAGAGGAGTCTCTTTAAAGCTAAAACTACCAGTAAAACAATGGATGCTATTAAGGAACCGTCAGCCAGATAAGATCATTTCTTCTCAACCAAATCCCAACATGTTGCGTTTGTCTCTCTTCAGCACTGAAGCCACTTACGTGCTAATAGCAACGCCAAACAGCCGCACTGAGCAGTGAATTCCAATGCTGAAGTAGGCCTATGTAGGAAGTATCCTGGCTCTCTCTTGTTTCTTGTCTATTGACTGATGACTTATTGTTCATTGAATCACTTCCGTGGCATTAAAGTGGAAAAATAAACGGTATTGAACAGGGTCCCAGTAAGACAATACATGGGTCAATATTCTTGTTTCCTCCTGTGCAGCATCTAGGCTGAAAGCGTCTGGGCTACCTGCGCTAGAGGTAGGGGGGTGGGGGTCCTGTGTCTGGTAGAGGAATGAGCCTAGCCACTATTGATTTTCCAGGATGAGGGGGCTGTTTAATGTAAACATGTCCACTTGCAGCAGTTATGTCCACAAGCTGAGGAAAAATTTAACAGAAAGCGCGCCAGTGAGCCCAACAACCCATGAAAAACAATGGGGAATGATCTGCGTGGAATCAAAGTGGACAATACCATATTTTAAACGTACTGATCATTATATAAATTATATTAAATATATTTTTTAATCTATAGAACTGCTATTTTTACAACAATCATCCAAACCGCTTATCTCGTTTATACATGACTCGTTCTACAAGATAGATGGGCCAACAAGCACCGCTGGCTGGTGCCTGAATTTACCACTGATGCCTGCTATTATCACTGGTGTAAGTACAGACAGTTTATGACAACCTAGTTTAGAGCATATTCAGCAAATTTTAACAGCTGTCACATCACAACCACAAGTATTAAAAATAAGCGCAGATGTTTAGAGGCCTGGATGAGAATCAATCGATCAATCAGCGAGTCATTTCATAACTTCCTGCCAGCTAAGATAATGCTAACCAGCTCAACCCAACCACCCAGTCATGTCAAATAAATAAATAAATAAATACATAAATAAATAAAAATCCTTATTAATAAAAGAAAAAAATGATATTGCAAACTGATTAACATGTGGGCTAGGACAGGAATTTAACCACACAAAGATCTTCGGCCATTTAGGATGAATGTACCACCCCGTCACGTATTAAATGTGACATGAATATGGCTCCATGTCAGAATAAAAAAACAAAACAAAAAACAACTGATAAAGGTTTGATATGTCTGAGATAAGAACATATCTTTTTAGAGGATGAACAGCTTTCATGTTGTGGACTTCTTAAATAAATAAATAAATAAATAAAAAACAAATTTTAAAATTGCAATGTGGGAAAAGCAACAATTGAATGACTCAAATGTTTTATCATTATGATACCAGACATTCACAATACACCAAATATTTATATTCTGACATCTAATAAGATGGAAGGGACAAAAAAAAAACACAACAACAAAGAAGCTAATTAACCAACACTAGTTACACTCTAGCACTGATAAACTGCATATTTTGTTACAAGTAAAGTGGTATTTGGACATCCCAACATACTCCGAAAAACACACTGCTACATAATTTATCACAGTAACAATAAACTGTCTAAAATGACCCAGCAGTAGTTGAAGAAATGAAGGTAAAACCAAGAGGAGCTTCAGACACAGAGGCCCATTTTCAACTATTCCCTCTCAGTGCACCAACCTCTCGTTCTCCTACACTCGTTCTCACGCCATTTCTCACTGGCACTGGGTAGACCATCATGCGCTCCAGAATGAGAGGCACATGACACGAGGCTGGAATGGCAGCCAGTAGCAGGCGACCACAAGGGACAAGGGTCAAAGGTCAGCATTGTTGGCAGTGTAAACCTGCCTTAAATCAGTCCTCCACACTGCATCATCACACAGTGGGAGGGGAGATGAGGGATAGAGGGGTGTGACGTAAAACAAAGTGAGATTGCGGATAAGAACCAGCTGGCGAGGGTGGCAGAGGGGGTGGGGTTGCTTCGTGTACTCCATCTCATTTCACTTTGCGTCACATTCAGACACCCCATACTGTCTCACACGTGACATCACTAATGAAACCAAGTCACACGTAAAATTGGATAAACTTAAAAGGTTAGTTGCTGTAATAATTCCTACAGAAGGATCCTGAAGTAAACAAGCCTCAAATTGCACAAAGAAAAAGACACAAGCTCCTCCATCTCCAGCTCCACCTGCACTAGCTTTCATACACATCTAGCCAGTGGGCGTCTCCACTAACTTTCAAACACTTCTAGCCAGTGGGCATCTCCACTAGCTTTCAAACACTTCTAGCCAGTGGGCATCTCCACTAGCATTCAAACACTTCTAGCCAGTGGGCATCTCCACTAGCATTCAAACACTTCTAGCCAGTGGGCATCTCCACTAGCATTCAAAAACTTCTAGCCAGTGGGCATCTCCACTAGCTTTCAAACACTTCTAGCCAGTGGGCATCTCCACTAGCATTCAAACACATCTAGCCAGTGGGCATCTCCACTAGCATTCAAACACTTCTAGCCAGTGGGCATCTCCACTAGCTTTCAAACAGTTCTGGCCAGTATGATTTTTTCTTGCTCCGTTCAGTTTAATACACAAATAATCTAAACTAAACCATTCAGAAACGTCAATTCATCCTTATCTACCTTATAGGACATTCCTCTGATTTCTGTCCCAAAACACCAATACATCATCACATGACTGTTGTATCTAACACCTTCAGCTTCAAGAGCTAATATCAGTGACCTCCACTTAAAGACCACTAAAAAGCTTCAAAGAGGCTCACACTGGCTATGCACTTCTGTTGAGAGACTATTGTGAAGTGGGAAGTGTTTGAAACTCCTTGGAGAACTAGATTAAAAGTGCACAGCCATCACCAACAACTACACACATGGTTTCATTTTACAGCGTACTTGCTTCGGAGCGCATCAGAGCTCAGAGAAAACCATGCTGAGCTCAAATTAAAGGTTCCTCTGTGACCTCTCCTCTGTTCCTTGCAGTATTCCACCCACCTACCTGCATACACGCACACATGCGTGCACAAACGTGTACACACACCTTCACTCAGCTGCAGTACATCAAATTCTGTGATCAATATAAGAGACGACAGACATTGCTGCCAAATACTACGTGCTGCTAATGTCAATGAGTGTGTTTAATGAAACGAATCAATTAAATGGATAATGCTAACGAGACTTCACAAATAGTCGGCATGCTGTACGAGTCTAAAAGGGACTCTGCCGATGAGAGGGGACCAGTAAATCGTTCCTGACGACTAATGAAGCTTTACAGAGTAGTGCTGAGGAACTACAACAATATATTCCCAATACTTGAAGAGGTTTAGAATTTGAGACTAGGCCTGGTGGTTACATCGTTTGAAACGGACATCTTCATTTTCATGCGTAAAGGGGGGTATAAATGAGCCTTAAGTGGATTTAAGATCATAATTCCTCCCAAAAACTGTTGGTGAATACGGCCTTGGTATTGTTATTTCCCACTAAACTGCACTAACCAACGCTAACCGACTGTAAAATGGCCCTTTTTTAATCAAAAGCCATGGGCCAATGAGCAGCACATAGCTCTTAAATGTCTCTCTAGGATCAGCAAGGTCTGTTTGACAAAAGAAACAAAAGAAAGGCACAATCTCATCCCACATCAATCAGCAATATGACGTTTGAGACCTTTAATCCTATCTTTGATGAACTAGACCCACTGACCTTTTGCCCCCCACTTTAATGGCAGTCATTCAAAGACAGACAGCACTTGTTGAAGAAGCTCAACATCTTACTTACCTTTCTCAGTTCGACTGTTACTTCATTACGATGTCTTCGCATAGTCTGGAAGAGAGACAGAGGAAGACAGCAAAGGTCAATAATAATAATTCTGCAGCCTATTTAAAAACACACAAACCCCCTTGACCCACCTTAATAAGGCACTTTAGACAGGAATGTGGAATCAGACAATACTTATCCTGTCTTTATGGTGTAACTAATGTACCCGGCTAATATGCAAGTCTCAATCCCAAATGCGCACTCCCGCCTCCGATCGTGTTTTATGAGGACAGCCCTGCCTAAGAAGAAACTGCCTAATAATAAATGAGGTGTAATGGTGCATCCACAATGAAGATCCGAATGGCAGCCTCGGGTCTGGCCACTCCACAGAACAAAGAGGCAACCAGCCATGGTAGCCATGGAGATGGGAGAAACCCCCAGCTGTCACTCAGCAGTACAGAGAGGGGTCCATTTAACTAACCACATGCTGAGCAGATTCAGTCAGAACCGCTCCATACAATCGACAGCCCCACAAACCGACAGCAGGGACAAGCTCAGTGTGTCATTACTCGATCAAAAAGCGATTTCTGAAGTGGTGATGTAGCGGACTGTCATGTCCTTGACAAGTGACAGGAGAGGCAAACCCATGACAACTCCATTCACAAACCATTTAGTCAGATGGGATAAGAAGTGCTGGCTTACAAACGTGTCCAAAAAAAAAAGTCGTCAGGACTTCAGGCAGACTATTCCAAAAACAAACAGGACATGGAGGGAAACCTGCATTCACGGTAGGGGTGGACAATCTTGCAAAAAAATATAACATGACTTTTAGTAATTTAACCATCTAGAGACCATTGTGTACAGTTCTAGAAGTACTAGCTCTAGAAGAACCGTGAAATACAGAGCCAAAATTACTGCAACTTAACATATTGTGATATTAACATCATATTGCCACCCCCCAATTATCTCCCATGTTTGACCAATGAAAGATGTGTCAGTTGGTAGCCTGACCAGTCACCCCTCTTATCAAAATAGCAATAAACCCCAAAGTCGTCGCATTGCAAAAACTGGGGCCATGAGTATGGACCTGCTGTCTTTTTTTGCTTTCTGGAAGCCATTTAGACAAGATGTGGCTGAAAACCAAACTCAACAGGGATTTGTGGAAGGGGGTGGTCTGCTTGCTGGAAATATACCCACAGCCAAACACGCAGAGACTGCTCATGTGGAGGGGGACAGGGGTCGAGGTGAGAGATCGTGTTTGGTCTTATGACTGGGCATCTTAGTTCATGTTACAGCAGTGGAGCCCCACCATGGACTTGAGCAATTCAAAGGCCACGGAGACAGATTGAGGGCGAGAGAGGGAGACTAGGAATATGTCACACAAATGTCAATATCGACACTGTCGAATGAAATCTGGTTGGCATTTAAAATATTGAGAAATTAACCAGAGAGCTCACAGGCATGACTAATGTATAGGGGCTGAAGAGTTTCAAATGAAAATGGCAGTGTAGGAGTGACACATTGGGAGCAAAAAAAATTCCATTGTTTTTTAGAAAGCCACTTATTAGAACAGCAGGGGTGTAAAAGTGACATGATAACATAATACCATGCCTTCATAGTCATTATACATACACACTTCAATCTAATATACTATGACTGTAGAAAATACGGACGCAGTGGTTCCGTTGCCTTCCGTTCTATAGAAACTAAGCCAAAACTGTCCGCCATGTTTTC
The DNA here is from genome assembly GCF_030463535.1 of Salminus brasiliensis. Taxonomy (NCBI): domain Eukaryota; kingdom Metazoa; phylum Chordata; class Actinopteri; order Characiformes; family Bryconidae; genus Salminus; species Salminus brasiliensis. The sequence goes on along the minus strand of NC_132892.1, from coordinate 23,748,627 downwards.
AAATTTACAACCAGAATCTGCACAGTAGAGACCAGAGGTACTTATTTGGTAGACCCACCCCCACTTCGACCAAGCATGTCTCAGATCGCCTTCGTTGCGCTTCCAGCGCAGAAGCAGAGCGGATTTCCCCCCTGGATCCCAACTTGGAAAGCCAGGATCAGAGCGCAGGGTCAGCCATGCTGGATCAACACCCCTGGATTGAACCCACAACTTTGTGATCAATAAGCCATTGCTCTAATCACTGAGCCACCACTGAACTGTGCAGCCAAACACTGAGATTTGGAATGTGAAAAACAATGTGCATCATGGAGATGTGATGGTGTGTCGTGGGTAATAGGCATTCTACTAATGATTTTTGAGGCCTTCATTGTTGGAACAGCAAAGTCTGCCAACAACCAGCACCAATAAACACTCCTCTCCAGCACATTCATGTCATGTACCACACTCCTCCTGCCTCCCGCTCCAGTCTCGTTAGTAGATTACGCAACAACGCGGATACTGCCTTTTTTTCCTTCTCTGAACTTCTGTGAAAATGGTAAACTGTAAACATAGGATTGAATCAATATCTTAATCAACAGTTACATTCCTAAAACAGTAGATCTGGTTTTTGTTCAGAGCTTTACATTGGCTAATCCTGAGCACTGTATTTTTATGTCTATAGCACTGTTCGTGAACAAGCATAATATCCATAATGAGATCACTCTATTCTATAAAACAGTGATGCACCTGTTGAACCATTGGCAGACCTTCAATTTAATGATCCCTTTGGTGTCAACATGAGAGATGTAAACGCCACAAAATAATCATTAGTTACTAGTTTATACAGGTGCAAGGACACACTTAGCCCACCATTCAACACTGTTCTGAGATATTCTTAAAAATAAAGGTACTACCAGGGGTTCTTTGAGCAATTTTAGTTTCCATAAAGCACCATTTTTGTGAAAGAACTGAATGGTACGTTCCTGCACACATCTCACCTTTTACAAAAGTGGCTCTGCTATGTAGCACTTTGTGGCATTCTTATTTTTAGGTGTGCAGGTAACTTAAGCTGAAAAGTGAGGGCTGTCAAAGGTGAGGGCTGTCCAACAGACATATCCCACATTCTCTTCTCCTATTGTACTTTAGGATAAACTACTTAATCCTACTTTGTACTCAGGGCGCATGATATTATTAGCTTTATTAATGCAAGCATCAATTGTTTTAAATTCTTTCCCTTTTCTTTACCAATTTGGTACTCCCAATAAACCCACACGTTTGAACCACCCCCAAGCACTATCAATGCTTTGGTACTGCCCATTAACACCGCCGTTTGTAACTCCTCTTAACACTAGCAATGATCTCAATTTAAATGTCTCTTCAGCCACCGCATCTTTCTGCCAGGCAGCCGACAAACTCAGAGGAAAACTGCGGGTCCACAGCTCCACCGCGCCAGCTAACAGACGCCTGTGCACCTACCTACCCAGACAGAGCATGGCCTGTGACTTGCTAAATAAATATTGTGAGGCAACCTTTGATTAGAGGTGACAGATACATTTATTTAGCTGCATGTTCTTAACTACTAATAATGACAAGAAAAAAAAAACAATGATTTTTAATAATAAATATTTTTTAACAGTGATGCTTCTCAAGAGTCATTTCTGTTTCTATGCTGATGGATGCTGGATGTACAAAGCTGCAATTCTGTGTAAAAGTGCTGTATTACCTACAGTGTATGTGTAATGAGTCACAGCAGGCTAAAAGCAGTGGGGAAACACTCCATGAGCCAGAGGCCTGAAGCTTCCCCCAGTGACTTGACAGCTTGGCACTGCTGAGACCAACATAATGACACAGTATGTGTGTGTGTTTGTGAGAGTGAAAGAGACATTGAGGGAGCGAATCAGTGTCTGCGTGTGTGTTTGTGCATGGTAGAGGCCGCTAATACTTCGGGAAGACATGCTGGTGCTGGCGCACCTGACATGCTGGAGGCGAACCTCATAACAACAACTCCACAGCACTAGCGAGTGCCAGGCTACACCAAGGCTTATCGCTCTTCCATAGCCACTTCCGGCTTTGCTCTGTTCCTAAATCAAGTTCTGCTATAAGCCAGAGTTTTACCAGGATGTCTGCCAACATCTTTAAAAAGGTATGCCTGTGTAAAGGGTATTGCTCATGTTGTTCCTCTCGTTGTGGTTTATGGAAGACACACAACAATGGTGTTTGGTCAAGTTTTTTTTCTGACTTGGAGATGCTCTGTTGCAGTTATTGCAATGACATTATCAGTGACAACTGTCATCATGCATTTAAAATGTGTGTGTGTGTGTGTGTGTGTGTGTGGGGGGGGGGGTTGTAGAGCAGGGCTGCATGATCTGGACAGAATACCATAATGCAATTAGACTGCTAGGATGTGAGTGTGCAATATTTTTGATCAACCATGACTGGTCTGTATTACTTTGACCAAAAAGACTTGAGCAAAACCCCCTTGGCTTTTTAAAAGGGCAAAAGTACTCTGCAGTCCTCCATGATCAGCATCTCAAAAGCCAATATTATGAATTACAATCAATATCCTGTGCATCTCAATGCTTCATGCATTAGAAAAGCACCAGCTTGTTTGTTCTTCTGGTTGTTAAACGTAGCTCACACTAACCAAAACTCCAGACCACCAGACTGCCTGCTACCTCAGCGTGCTGCTACAGCTTTTTCAGCTTCTATTTATAATCGTTTCATCCAGCCATTTAAGTACCACTTTTAGCTACAGCATTCGTTGCAAATCCTTTTCTTTGAGAAGGTCATGCAACCAAAACATTAAGGGCTGATTTCCCATACAATGATTAATCCTAACCAAGGATTACATTCTTTTTAGTAGAAAAAGCTCCATTCAAAATGCTGTGTAGTCCAGCACTAGGCTTAATCCGTCTTCAGGACACCAGTCCCATGACATCAAAACATGGCTCATACAACTAAACACTAAGACAGGAAAAATGTTGACCACTTATCCATCATGATTGAGGTCTGTTTTATGGATAAGAGAGGGAAAAAAAAAAAAAACGGTGAGCAGATTTATGAGGCCACCCTGCCCCCAGTTCTAGATCGAAAGTGCACAACCGTGGCTCCTTCTCTGGCCACATCTGAATCCAGCTGATCTTCTGTGTACAGCCGGCTGCTCTGGGGGCGAGACCTCTGGAATGAAGCTCATCTTAAATTCCTGGAATAGCTGAAACAAGAGTGGAGATGGATCCTTTTGCTTCGTCCAGCATCTTTGGCCATGTGCTTGGTGGTCTGCGAAGTAGTTATCCTCTCAAAGATACACTCACTGTACTGAAGCTCACATGGGGAATGCACAGACTAAACAAACTCAAACGGCTTCTCAAATGGGATTACAGAGGGATGTCTGATTTCACTTGCTAAGGGAAGAGCTCGCTATGGGTTTTGCAACAAGTATCTAGCTAGAATGCACATCCGAGAGCATGCAGTCTTGAGCAATACTGCATGTACAACGTCGTCCTACTACAGTAGAGGGGCACTAGGGATGTTTACGCTACATACAATGGTGCTCGCTGACAAGCCAGGGCACCTTCACTGTTTCAGGATTAGTGTGTAGGATTACAGTGATACATGGTTAGTTTGACTACACCAACAACCTGCATGCATGACAGCGACCTGGATCACACAAGATGCTCAAATGGACTCGATAGGACTTCCTGACCTGCTTGTTTCCAGACACTTCTATGCTTGCAGTCGGGTAAAACCAGTAGCAGACTCGGGCCTCCTTAGGCATAATTATTGAGGTTGCTTAGCCAACAGTCTACTGAAGGACTTGTCTATGCTTGACGACATTTATCCTCTCTAACTTCTTTTAAATGGTCTGTTTTAATAGCCTGCCCACCTCACAGCCCGTCACTCTTCACATTTATGCATAAAAGGCCTTGGTAAAGTAACTACACCAGCAGTGAGCCACTAGTAATGAAAGGCAAGGCAGCTTGTGCTAGCTTCGTTAGCTAGCTAGCTGCCTGGCTAACCAACGTTGACACCGGCACAAAAGCACATTCTCGCAGTCAGTCCTGACTTTTAGATCACAAACACACTCTTAAACCCTCATTCAAGAGGTCTTCGTAGATCCTGGGCGATAACACGACACCTCTGCTTCTTTTCAAACGACATTTATGCGTGCTAACGTTACAGCTAGCTAGCTACTGCTAACTAACCGGCGGCTAGCTAGCTAACGTTAGCGGGCGAGTTCAGTGAATTCAGCTTAGCTCAAATTTGGTCTCGTCGGCCAAAGCGACGGCAGCCGGACTCTGGAGAAAGGCCAGATAAATAAACCCAGTTTACTGACACTTCACTGCAGGTTTCTTACAAGCAGTGATGATAAGTCAGGAGGTTGAGATGCAGGAGTTTAGAGACATATCAGCGATTAAATAGGCCTTCTGTAGGCCGCGCCCGCTCCGCATGCGATGGTGGTGGCAGCTGGCGGAGAAGGAGGGCTTTCCGGACTCGATGGCTTCTACAAGACCCAGCTTACATCCAACTCGAACAGCAAGGACCACAAAATAGACCCCAAACATGTGTAAATCGAGCCCGGTGCTTAATAAGGTAACCGGTGAAATCAAAGTAAGCCAACATGCCGCTTAACAAACGTACCTCGACATCTCGCCCCTTGTTTTTAAAGCTCTTGATGCGGTGGTTTTCCAAGCCGGCGTTTTCGGCCATGGCTGTGTGTGTGTTTCTCTGTCTGTAGTCCAACGCTCGGAGCTCCGGCGAGGGGAAGTAGACAGTAACACTGGAATAGAGGCGAGCAGTGGTGGTGGGGCAGCAGCCAGACGTGACAGGACGTGGTGGGGGTGTAGGGAGGGGGCCGGAGGAGCCGGGAGGAGGAGGAGGAGCCGAGAGACGGGATTTCAATCAGGGACGCACCAAAATGGCTAGCCGGCTAAACAGCATAAGAGTGTGTCTGCGCGTATTGTGCGCACCTTCTTCGTGAACTAACTCCGTTAACATGTAAAATATGCGGCATAAGTTGCTCACCGAGGCGCCTTTACAAACGCCACGGGTCACAAAGTTCAGAGAGAAAGGTAAACACGTTGCCGAAGTTAGCAACGAAGCTAAAAGCGGCACACGGCGTTTACGTCAGTGTGCGTAAATGTTGCGCATGTTCCAGCAGATGACCCAGCTAACGTTGGGAGTCTTCATAGGGCACAAGTGTGTAAGGGATGCGTCAAATTTAGGGGGTGGGGGTCGATTTGCCTTTTGAGAATCGATTCTTACACGAGTAGATCGATACTGGGGGTTTGACTTAAGATGTAAACTTTTATAGAACTGAAAGAATATTTGATTAACAACTCGTATTTCCATCCATCTATTAATGCTGGTGAAATGAAGATATATGTTAAATATGTAACAAAATATACGTTGGATGTCCATATTTTTTTACACGGCTGTACAACATATTTAAGTAGTATTGGGCATGTACACCATATTGGGGCTTTACAGTCAGGCCCCCCTTTAGACATTTTCTTATGAGGAAAGGGTCAGGACAACCACACATTTATTACTGCTTAAAATGTGTCCAATTAGAATCAGGTGCAGAACATCAGCTGCAGACTTGACATTGGAACATGGTCAGAGAGGATTTTGGAGGAGCCTGTCTAACTTAAACCTCTGACATTTAGTTTGGTTTGTTGGGAAATCCAAAGAGCTATCTGAGGCCTTCTGAAAGGAAGTTGTAGATGCATATGAGAGAAGGGTTGTAAACAATTAGAAATCAGCTATTCCGCTGTAAAAAGATCATTTACAGATGCCAATATGGCCAGGTTACACTGACCTAGCAAGCTCCAGCTCAAGAGCAGACCTCAAGATGCGTAAACAAGCCTTCCTTTCTTCCAGCAATCCTAAAATGACACTATGGGACCTACAGGCAGCTCTGGTCACAGTTGATTTCAAAGTACAGCATCCTCAGCACCTACCATCAGAAAGAGACTACACATGTTTGGTTTTTAAAGAAGAAACCCTTGCTAAGAAGAAAAAGACTAAAGTTTGCCAAAGAACACCTAGACAAATACCAGGACTTCTGTGTTTTAGACTGATTAATCTTCAGTCTGGCCCTGACACTAACACTAACTAATTTTAAAATTTTTGCATTAGTGCTAAATCATCTGCCATATCTGACTGTTAGGGATTTAACTCCACATAATTTGCCATTATAGAGCATTGTTCCTTTTTTATTATCCTTTCACCATAAAAAAGATCTATTATTGGATTATTGCAAAAGAAAACAAACAATTAGTATCATTTATCATATTTTCCCAGTGAGAAAAAAATGACATTACAGTATCAATCCACCCTCCTCTACATATTTATATATATAAATATATATAATTTTTTTAAGTAAATATATGTATTTACCAAATATATCACTCAGCTTTTCCTACTTTAGAGCTAGAGTGTGACGTCTTACTTTCCAGCTGTTTTACAAAGCCTAGGCCTCAGTCGATAAAGGCTGCCACGCCCCTTAAGGCTGTTCTGTTTTGTAGGATCCTCCAAACATGACATAGAAATGGCTGGAGTATCCTTCAGCAGGGCTGCTAGCTCTCAAGCAATTAGCTCTAATCTCAAGCTCACATACCCCACTTGACATTTCTCACACATTTTCAATGACCCCTCATTCCCCTACATAACAACCTTTAAATGAATTTGAGTAGGAGTGCACCTCCCCCCACTGCCCTATATGGGTTTATACCAACCTTAATCTAAGAACACTGTAGAATTTAAAACTCTGCTTTCAGTGACCCACATTTCTTCATGCGTAGCCCTCTTAAAACATGTCTCCCAGTACTTTTGTCCATATCGTGTGTCTAGCAGGGTGTATAGCCATTGAAATTGCAAGACTTCTAGCAAAGAGCAACGTCTTTATTACAGTACGAACAAATATCACATAGATAACACGACTGATTAGTGCATACAAAACATTACGAATATCATCAGATCACTGGATATGGTGTTTCTGAACAAAAACCATGTAACTTAAAACCAAATGTCGCAGAGCGTCACGCTTTGGGTACAAAACACTCATTATAGGCACTGCCTCTTCCTTTTTGCCACCTGCACAATATAATATTACTTTCCTTGTTACAACCTGTCAGTCTAGTAAAGTTATGGAAACAGTCTTATCGTGATAAACAATAAGATAAACGTTGCACAGCTGGAAAATGTAGTGCTGATAGTATCTACTGAGAAAACTAGGTAAATATGAGATCCAGTGGATGGCTATAACAGCCTATAATGGGTGGAAAATAAAACATACTTCAATAGGGGATATGGCTGCCAAAGTGAGAGGTGGAAGAAACTACTACAGTAGTTAGGGTTTAAAACTTAAGTTTTCATTTAAGAAGATTTTGATAAAACATAAATATATAGAATAAAATAGAATTCTGGATTTGGTTGTGCATCATTTCCATTGAAAAGTATCCAGTAGTGTCACAAAAGTCTTATGTCTTTAACTTATTGATGGAAACTGAAGCTCAGCCATAATGGATTGTGTCAGTTGAGAAATTTCAATGGATAGTCCCCACCTGATGTCTGGCCAACATTCAACAATTCATAACCTGATCACATTCCAACATTAATAAACTGCTTTTAAAAGCACTTTTATGAGAAGCCTGAAGCAGACTGCCATCAATTTGGAGGATTTTGTAGAGACCTTAAATTAAATAGTCCAAAAGTAATGGCTTTTTAAGTAAATAAAAGAGGGCAAAAGTGGAGTGTTCTGACGGCCAACATGGATCATTTCTACGTGAGCAAAAATCACTGAAGACATAACACTGGCAAGTTGCACTGTTGAGCCGGCAGAGCAAAGCATCAGCCACATAATCACTAACATACACTGCTGGACTTCCATGTCTGGGCTGGCCTGAAGATCTAGTAGCTGGAACAGACACAGGTGATGGGAAAGCTGATGTGCATGGAGAGAGAGAGAGCCCCGAAGATCAGAATATCTGTTGCTCGAAAAGAATCTTTTGGTAGCCTTGTGGAGGAGGATGGTAGAAGTCATTAAACTGACAGTCCAATATTGCGCTGTCGTCCACTGCAGGAGAGGGGGAAAAAAAGAAACAGAGTTAAAATATGCAGTTTATGATTCCAAAGCTCTAAACTAGATATGGCAACAATGGGAGAAGCAATATCCTACGGTTTTGCTTGTATTTGATTTTTGTCCTGAACATTTATGTTGGTTAATGTACTAAAAATAGTCAGAATTCATAATTTTCTCAGTTATAGTGTATTTACACAATGTAAGGATACATATAATCACTTAAATGTACCTTTCCAAAACATAGGGCGCACTTCAAACCTCTACTTGAATTAAACAGGATTTTGCCACTATGTCTAAGTCTGATATATGTTGTAAGTCCAAATGTTTGTGGACACCCCTTCGAATGAATGCATTTAGCTACTTTAAGTTGCACCCATTGCCGATTACAGATGTGCAAATGCACATGCACAGCTTGTCTAGTCCTTGTAGAGAAATAGTGCCAATAGAATAGAAGCAGATAAACATGAACCTATGGATGGGTTTTTACTGTTTACAAACATTACTGGTTGCGGACGCAGCCAGGGGACAAAAGCACTTTTGGAGACAAGTTTATGAAATGTTGTTGGATCTGTCTTTTTTTTTTTCTTCTTTTCCTTCTAATCATTACGTTTTTCATTTCTTTACAATTTCTGGCACAGGGATGTGATCCCCTATTTTCCATAATTTTCCATCCATCCATCTTGTCTGCAGTCACAACAACTCCTTGTCATTTTTGCTCTCTCGCGTGAAGGCTGCTGCTTTCTGTTGTTTTCTGCCCCCCGGTTGCGCAAGCATTACTGTGATGGCGTTGCCAGAAAAACTGGCACCATGCTTAAAACAAGGTGTGGGCTAGAGCGCCCCCAGCACTGAGCTGTGGAGCAGTGGAACTGTGTTCTCTTGAACAACTGTGTTCCATCCAAAAGTTTCAGGATGAGTTGGGGAGACAGGGATGAGGTGGGGTGGTGAGCGAGAGTGAAAGAGTGAATTAAAAGCGGGTTGTGTTTGCAAGCTAAGATTCCTTATGTGGACTGGGAGTAAACAGTAAACTTTTACATACTACAGTTTTACGTGATATGGGCCCTTTAAGATTCACAGAAAACAGTAACATGAATGCAGGCCGGCCAATAAGAAAATGAAGGCAGGAATGCTAATCACATGCCCCAGTCGACTCTGTACACAGTCATGTGGCAATGCTAATCACCAGATAAATTAACAAAGACTAAACAGACACTAAGAGCAGTCTGTACTGTATACGGAAAATCTAATATTGCACGCTCTCACGCTCTACTGTATGTGTAAACGGCACTAATAAGGTCTTCCGAGGCACTGTTGATGCAATATTTTTCATGGAAAGATAAATTGCTGTTTCTACTACAGTCTGGCGCACCGTATACTACAGGGAAAACCGTTCCTCGAATGCCTGATGCTGGACAGTTCATGTTCTTCCCATTCAGGTACAAATTCAGCTCCACATGGTCATAAGTAACACCCTGCAAATAAACAGAAACACACAGAGAGATTGTTCACTGTCTTGTTGGTGAAACTGCAATAAACAGAATGAAAATCACAATCTTAAGTAATATAAACACTGATGATTTGATGAGAACCTTTGTCATCATTATACGCTTTTATTGAGAAGCATTTGTAGATAGACTGCCAATAGAACAGGAATCTCTGGAGCAGATACACATGAACCTATTGGCGCCATGCCTAATGCCACCCAGCATTGAGCTGTGGAGCAGTGGAACTGTGTTCTCTGGAATGATGGTGCTCCATCCAGTACTTTTGGGATGAGATGGGGATGAGGTGGGGGTGATGATCATCCTGACCTCATTAATGCTGCAAAATCTAGTAGAAAGCCTTCCTTGAACAGTAGAGACAGCTACTCCAACAAAAGCAGGATGACTCTGCTTTGGATGGCAAGAAGGACTCTTACCCTTAATACCCTTAATTTCAGAAGACATAATGAATAAGCAGGCGGCCCAATAGTTTGTACCTCCCTTTTTCACTTTTTGACATAATGTGATTCTGGAAGTTGTTCTTTACATTGTTTCTTAATTACTAATAATGATGATTAGACCAATAGAAATGCTCCGAAATGGAATAAAAGAATTTTACATTCACTTCCAATTAAAGGTAAATTTACCGTTGTGGAGATTTTTGGAGGTTTTTGTCTGACAGCCACAGCATGACTGTTATAGTTGCTAAGCTCCAAAAGCCAATGAATCAATACAGACAGTAAATTGAAGTCTACAGGCTTTCTACCTTGTCTTGAAAGTGGGATGAAAAGGTGCAGAATGTTCACAGCCGTAAGCATTTCAATTTTATAATACAAGTTAATAATGTATGTAATGACAGCATATCATGTTAAGATATACATTTCTTGTAGCTTGAGAAACTAGGTTTTTCTCTTAGACTTTTTTATCTTAGACTGCCCATATGGAAAAAATAACATGTGACATCCCACCAACTATAGCTATACCATAGTGATCAAAGCTTCTGAGGGTCAAAAAGAACTTCACGGTCATGTGATCTGCATATACAATGGAACAAAGCAATGTTCCTCTGAGGCCTCAGCGCAACATATGCACATGGCTTGTGTTTACAGGACCGTAAACACAGTGCAAGGCAAACAACGTATGATGCAATTAGACAAGACATTACAAGCGTAAACAACCTAGGAGCCCCATAAGAAACTCACCACTATGTCCCCTTCCTGCGGCAGGCTGTTAGCCGGCAGCTTGTTCTTCTCCTCGTTGTTATGGTACACGGTTCCATCTTGCCTCAGCACCAAGCTGTGTGCGTCCCTACCCAGCGGGACCTGGTTAAGGTTAGCTTTCTGCGTCGCTACCCCAACTCCCCAAACACCTGCCAAGAGCCAAGAATGACACACTTGATGTAATACCACTGGTGACCATAGTGCACCTCCACCAGGAAGGTGGAATCTGTAAGACTTTTCCACATTCACTATTAATTATATATTCACTTCTAAAGGTGTATTTATAAGAAAACCGATATTGCAATGTGAATATGTGACCATATTCAAGCCCTGTCACTATAACTAATAAAAATAATACAATATACGATATACAACATATAAATAATATATTGTCTCGTAAATAATTCTGATAAAGAAGATTATTAGCCATTTTAAGACCATTTTATGCCACTGATGTAATAGCATAATGTAATTACACCCTAAAGAGCAATGGAGTTTTATTATATAATTTTAATTGGTAAGAATATTCAGACATTAAAATGGGAATATAAAAATGTTTAAATGTCCCCAATAAATAATAATTAATACTGGTTTTAAACAAAGTCGACATAGCGGCTCATTCATGTCAATGAGCTCTTCTTGCTAAGTGAACACAATGAGCAATATCGATTCATGGTCATGTCCATATATTGTATAAGATAACATAATTATTGCACAGGCCTAAAATGTACACAGTGTAGATGTGACAATGCAGTATGGGGGAATAGGAATTATGGTGGAATTCTGTTCATTATGATATTTAATAAAACTGCTCTGTTCAAATATCAAAGTGCGTAATCAACAAGTACTGACCAACTACACCTCTCCTGCCTTCTAACTCTAGTCTTAACAGTAAGTTATGGATACAGTATTTTTATTTTAATAAACGGATCATGACAATATCAAACTGTGGGCTGAGTGTATTGTTGCACCTCTATTAACTAGTAATAAACTAATAAACGGGTTATGTAGTTACAAACATGAGATATAAGTCAAGGGGTTTATGAGCTAAAAAAATATTTGGATTTTTTATTGTACATAAAGAAAATGGTAGCTTATTCATCTCCAGGTCTATAATTTGACAGATATATCTACGTTTTGAGGCTTGAACGCTGAATGTTACGTGCCAGACTGAAAGTAAGCTGTTAATAGAGTAAATCCAGCTACAATGAGGATATGGCCAATGAAAATTGAAAATGTGAAGATGTTTCTTTTACCATGAAGTTTTCTAAGTATTAGACTATGTGGGTATATGAATGGGATGGGAGGTGATGAGTGTGGGTGGAGGTTAAATGGAGTTGTATACTACTGCTTGTTGAGTGTCCTGACTCTACTCTTTGTTTTGGGGGGCTGTGTTGATAGGTTCAATTTCAGCTCTTATAGTGAGATGACGCTGTTGTTGATGTAGGTCAAAAAAGAAAAAACTGCTACTGGGATTTATCCTTTTTTTTTTTTTTTACTTAATACTCATTCTATAACTAAAGTAAAGTCATTTTATCATAGTAATGATTATACAATATATATATACACACACACACACACACACACACACACTATCTAGTTATGTGGCCATAAGACTAAGTGATTGAGCTGCAGCTCTGTGCAGTAAGCACAGCTAGACCCAGACACAGCTGAACTTACCTGTGGACTGAATCTTGAACTCAAAGTAGCTCTTGTTTTGATGGAGGGGGGCGTTTGCGATGCAGCCGCCTGTGCCACATATTCTTCGGCCACTTTTCACAATGACAACATCAGTGCCTGTAATACCACACACACATTCACAGGAGACAGTAAACACCAAGATCTCTAACCTGACACTAACATGTCATCTCAAACACATGATCAATCAGGGACCAGTTATCCCAAAAGCATCCCAGTGATCCCAGGATCATCTTATCTGAGTGTTCAGTGTTGGGTGTTCAGGCGCTGGTAGGAATCTCAGCCCAGCCCAGATAGGGGGGAATCACGACATTGCACTGTGGGTACAAAGTGCGTTTACAGGCAAAATATGAAGAGGATCATTAGTTAAGACGTGTCTTAGGCTAGGACTGCCTGACTATACTGTAACTCGGGCTGTCTAGTGTGTGTGTGTGTTGTCTACGTGTGTGTCACAGATCACATTTCTTACCCATGTGATGCGTGTCTAGCTGAACCGTGGGCATTTCTTTGAGGGTTACGTGGCCCGAGTTCCCGCGACCGCAGTCGAAACAGCACGAGAAGAGCCCCGCCATGCTGGTATAACATCAACAGACGACGGCCTGAGGAGAAGCAGCAGTCCTTATAAAACCTAAGCTCGTGAAATTACGTTATTCGCGTATCGTCATCCTGAAGGAGGTCATTTTCTCCTGCGCTTACATCCGTGCTTCCGACTTTCCGGAGGTGACGTAGTGCAGCTGCGTCATCGCGATGCTGGGAGAAGACCAACAGCGACATCTAGCGACGGTCTGAGAGTCTGCACTAACGTTAAACCGACGATAATATCCGCATTAATCAACACACAGACCCCAAACTCAACCTGATTACGGACACTGAGTAAACACTGTCGATGAAGGTAAGCTGCTTAACGGGCTGTGAGATAATGGAGATGACGGTCATGGGAATTATAGCTAACTAGTTATGTAGCTAGGTTAGATTAAAGGGCGGGTTTGGAAAATTTCCTTTAAACAATTCCTCCAGCTGTAACTCACCCTGGGCATGTCTGGCGTCCTAAGTTTGCTTCTGTAGTTTTGCATTTACAAGCTACAGGGCAAATATAGCTAGCTACTGTTCATTTGGAGACACATAAGTCCGGTGCAAAACTAAAAGAATAAATAAATAAATAAACTTAGACCGTCTGATGTGCCATGGTTGATTGGATATTTGAGAAAATTGAGAAATTAGAGTGTGATTTTTATTTTTTTTATATTTAGCAATTCATTCAATTGTGGACGTGAAAAACTGCTGAATAAAAAAAAGATTGTTGCATTTTTGCTGATTTCCGATCAATTAATAATATATAAGTGAGAAAGAGAGCAGAAATAACGACAAAATAAATGAAAACAAAGTCGTGTCAAAATCTGCGTGACATTAGAGGCTTAACTTAGCCCGCTCGCTCCCACCGTTAGGTTTTGCATGGCAACAACGCCTCTGGGGAAGTAAGGGAGCATCTCGATTTGCCCAACCTTTTTGAAAAACGAAAAGTTTAACATTTGCGCTTTTGCAGGTAAACGAATTCGCGCTTCTCCGTCTGACTTAACTCGGCGGGGTCGCGTTTACACGCTCAAAGTAAAAACTCGTGTTTTAATCGGGGGTCTTGCTCCGTTTCACCCTCACCCAAAAACGACAACTCTGTACGAGCGCTCGGCGAGCAGCGAGTTCTGAAATCTGCACAGCAACAATCGCCCTGGTAACTGGCGCGCGCGCCGTTTCTGTCCAATAAAAATCGCCTGCCTCGAAAAAACGGCGTCAGTAGTTTTATGGGATTCCCTGATATCAGAAACACTGTGTCTTCTAGCTGTTTCTGACCCACTCGATTCCCGCACTCCTCTTATTTCTAGGAGGGTACCACTACACACAGATGTGAAGGTAAACGGACCAAAAGAAGGTAAAGTAGATCAATAATTTGTGACGTTATTTCTGGTGTCATCTTCTCTATGATCTTTATTTATTTATTTATTTATTTATTTACCTAGCTGTACTCGAGGCTTAGCACTTCTTCAGACATAGCCAAGTTCCTTAAGGTGAGAAAGTCCTGTGGTGTGTAAGTTCAGTCGCCTACCGTCGTTGATCGCCTATTGATGATGATGATGATGAAGATAATGATGATGATGGTGGTGGTGGTGGTGATGATGATGATGCAGGGGGCAAGATGCTACAGCAAATGTTATATGGTAGTCGATCCACACTTTGGTGATGCTTCTGGAGTGACTGAGCTCGTTATTGTGAGAAAGTTGACGATTATCCAGAGGCTGTTTGCTTCCTCCGCTTCCTCGAGAGAAGTGCACGAGCGTCTTTACAGAAGACAGAATAAGCCCACTAACTTCTCTCCATAGCCTGCATTTGGAGCAGGGTACTCGGATTTAACCACTGCGTTGCCATATCCGCCTTAAAAGTTAGTTCTGCAGCATGCATGTAGCGACGATCACTCAGAGGAGGCTGGCGTGGACAGTCAGGAGGTCTCATCTCCACTCTTTCTCGTGTGACCCGGTTCAGATGCTTGTCACAGTGCCTTGCATAACACGGGACACACTGTAGGAACCGTGCACGGGTGTTGGCATTGCCCTTGTAGGTGTGCAGAGAGCAGCACTAGGGGGTAGTTGAGCCTGCACTAACCTGAACCGGAGCGCATTGCAATGACCTGAGAGTGTGAGAGTGTGTGTGTGTGTGTGTGTGAGTGAGTGTGTGTGTGTGTGTGTGTGTGTGTCAGCTGAGTCATCATTTTTAAAAACAAGGACATCTTAGGGTTTTTTCCCCCTCCCTTCTCTGTTCTTCACTCCCACCCGTTCATCCCAGACCTTGCTGTGGAGCCATGGACGCGTCCAGCATGTCCACTTCATCCACGTTGGGATCTGAGAGGAACGTTTCCAGCACGCGATGCTCTTAAACAC
Source organism: Salminus brasiliensis (assembly GCF_030463535.1). NCBI lineage: Eukaryota > Metazoa > Chordata > Actinopteri > Characiformes > Bryconidae > Salminus > Salminus brasiliensis. The sequence continues at coordinate 23,733,242 of NC_132892.1, read as the reverse complement.
ACTTTACGAGACGTTTAATGAGATGTTATGAGAGATCACACTTTATGAGACGTTGTAGACTCAAGTGCAGGTCATCAAACTTTTGAAAGGGTGGTCCTTGTCCCGGCCTGGTCCCGTTGTTGGTGCCCCAAACCTGAAGTCCTATGAGGCCGGCTTGTGTAGACAACCCCAGTCGGTTGACCTTGTCGTGGCTTATGCCTATAAAAGCCCACCGTTAACTCCCTTAATGCTCATAGTTGATTCACCCCTTCGCCCGCGCACGCTGTGGAGCTGCTGGATGGACCGTTTGATGACCAGTACTGTCCTTACGCACCGGTCACAGAGGCCAGGCTGGCGGACCACCAGAAGCAAAGCATGATGGGCCAGAGTTTGAGTACTGTTTTTTTTGTTTGTAGAAGATTTACAATGAAGACGTGGACGAGGTAGATCATCTAACCTCTGAAACTGCAGGGCTGAATTAAACAAGCAGGCTAGGGTGAAGCGAGGGGAGTCAGGGCGTTCTGGGAGTCCTACAGACGGACCCTTGTGGTTTAAAGGGTTAAACAGCCTGAGTAAATGACCTAACGCTGATTGGCATCAACGTGTAGGTCAGTGCAGTGCAGTGACGTGACGACGGGGTCTTCTCACTGAAATCGAGGGAGGGGGTCGTTGCGCAAGACGGGCTTCAGAACTTCTGTCCATTCAGTCAGAGATGCGCTGCGCTTGACCACCTGAGGTAGCCAAAGTTTCTTTGAGTGTCTTATTTATTTATTATTATTATTATTATTATTATTATTATTATTAATATTATCATCCTCAAAAGCTCAAATCTTCACATTCTGGACTCAAAAAATCCGAATTCGTCGGACGACCCAGAGGAGTAAAAAAAAAAAAAAAAAAAAAAAAAAAAAAAAAAAAGATTCCCTCCACGAGCTCGAGTTTCAGGACTGATTTCTTCATCAGGAGAGCTGTCTGCAAGGTGAGACCAGAAAAAAATAAGTGCTAATATTATTATTATTCATGGCATTAATGTAGAAATAGTGGCTTTTGGTAGATGCTCTACAGCATGAGAATCCAGCTCCCTCTCCACACTTAACCCAGGAGCTGCTTTCACATGTCGAGCAGAAGCGTGATGGACCCTTTCAGGATCAGTGTAACCCTGTGCGCTGTCTCTCTACTCTCTTCACAGGTTTGCCAGCTCCGATGTTGTCAGTCTGCTGGTGGACAGAGGAGAGGGTCTTTTAAAATAGGCTGTTTTCGTCATCAACGAAACCCAACCTGTATTAACACAAACAGAGAAGGGTACAAAAGGCGGACAAATCCCATAAGAGATCAGATCAACTTCTTCCCCCATTCGTTGTGAAATCCCAAACCGAAAAAAGCCATCATGCGATGCGAGACCCGGAGGCAGTTTAAGGGTTCCCAGAAGATGGCGATGCTGTGTTATTTAGGGCACCGTGTGTGTGTGTGTAAGGGGGGGGGGGGTACGATGGCCGTTTTTCAGTCATTTAAACATTATTGCTTCATTTTTAACATTTAGTAGTCATGTATTTTTAAAAGCTGTGTGTGTGTGTGTGTGTCGGGGGGGGGGGGGGGGGTTTACACAGTGAGATAAAATGTGTGTGTGGGGGGTAGGACACATCCTCCAGCCAACCCAAGACCCACCAGCTTATCAAGCTGCTCAAACCTTGAAGAGTTTGAGTTCCTCAAGTCTTGAATGAATTTAGCTTTTGTTCAGCATGAATTAGACCAGCCATTCTGTTCAAGCTCGACAGCTCTAGACCTGACTTGTGACACCCGATAGGCACAGGCGAAGCCTCTCAACTGTAGAAACAGACTAGAACTCTGTTTAATTTTATTTTGTTTTATTGCACAATAAATAAATGTCACCTGCACACAACAGTCAAAACTGTGTCAATACATTTTCAATCCCACATCATTTACACCCAGCCTTACATACATACACACATTAAAAAAAATCAAATAAAAAGGTGTAAAAAAGTAAAAAGTGAAGTGAGCTACAAACTTAAAATGACCACAACAGTCATAGATGTGCACCGGTCATGAATATTTTTTATAAAACAAAAAAATAAATTAATACCAGGCCCACCATAACTCACCCACAACCCATGTCCATCGTGATTCCTTACCAACCTCACAGTAATTCTTTCTAAAAAAGGCAATTGGTATCATTCACTATAAAACACAGATCCACCATAATTCATCACTGATAATCCCATATCCATTGTGGCCTCGTATAAAACACTGGTAGACCCACATAATCCCTTACAAAACAGTCATACACATCTCAATTCTTTACTTAACACTGGTCCAAAAGAACTGCTTAAACACTGCTAGGCCAATACTCACTACAGTTCTTTATTAAATACCAGGCCATCATAACCCTTCACAAAACATTTTATATCTATCTATCTATATACATACATACACACACAGGCCCATTATAATCCTGTACAAAACAGTGGCAGGCCCAATATTTACCACAGTAATTGAATAAATACTGGTTTATCTATTGTTTATCTTTAAAAAAAAAAAAAAAAAAAAAAGTAAAGAGCACTAGTAGATCCGTAACCATCACAAAAAGACTCGTCCATCAAAATCCCTTACAAAACACTGGTAGGTCTACCTGCATACTCACCACTGATTCCCTGTAAAACACTAGTAAGCTCATACCCATTAAAATCTTCCTAAGACACTGGTAGGACCACAGCAATCATCATTCTTCACAACAGTGAAAGATCCACTCACAATTTCTATTCAGCACTGCTAGGCCTTTACAACTGTTCTGCATAACACTCTAGCTGCATGAAATGCTACTGGTAGGCCCATACCCACCAAAGTCCCACCGTTCCTCTTCTGGCCCTCTCCATGGGTGATGCTGGTGCAGTCAGAGCACTAATCCTTGCCTGGAGACTCCACTGGACGGTAATCGGCCAGCCTAACTTCAGCAGCACGGTCAATACTGGAGGATTCACTACTGCTTTAACTCCAATATTTACGTGCTGCTACAGCCAGGCAGCCAGTCGCGGCGATATTCAGGAGAGACACACACGCGCTCTCGTGCAAGTGCGCGCACACAGTGACGTTCACCGGCTCCTGTTTTTGCCCACTTTTGCCCCCCTCCTCTCTCCCCTTCTCTCTCGTCCTGGCGTTGCTGCCGCAGCACAGCACGGCCTGCACCCCCCTGTTGAAAACTCACAAACCATTCTGTGCTGCTACGGCACCGCCAGGGCCTATGCGCTCTCCCTTTCTCTCGCTCCCTCCCTCATGCTCTGTCTGTCTGTCTCTCTCTCTCTCTCTCTCTTGCGCGCGCGCTCACACGGCCGCGCGGAAAGTCATTTGCGCGCGACCGAAAGGAAGGGAAAAAAAGGCTCAGCCTTTTTCCCTCCCCTTTGGTCGCGCGCAAAACGACTTTACGCGCGGCTGCGTGAGCGCACACGCGAGAGAGGGAGAGAGCGCAAGAGGAACAGGAGGGACGTCGCGGTGCCAACCTGAAACCAACAAAGAGGAAAAACATTAACTACAGGAACCCTAAAATCGATGTCATGGTCAAGTTTTGCCACCGTGATTTAGAGGTAGACATCTAATGGGCTGCTGTTTGGAGATGATGATAATGAGGATAACACCTTAAGAATTCAGTAAAACACTGTGTGAAAGTTAGGGATCATTAGCTCGTCTTGCTCCATTTTACTAATAAAATATTCAGGGACACTAAACCTGACGAGCTGCATTAACAGGTTAGGGAGCACAGAAAATCTCCAGTGTTCATTTATCCTTTCTAACAGCCTTTAACTCTGTTACGGTAAACCCTTACATTTGTTTACCTTGCTAACAATTCAATCTACCTATCAAACAGTCTTTATTTACTGATACAATGATCTTCATTTAACATGCAACTTTAACTGTTAACCCTTACATGCACTCCCCTTGCTGGTGGTCTTTATCTCAATTTCAAACAATATATTTGACTCAGTTACTGTTCATTTAACACTTACAATCCTCTACCTTTTAACAATGTACTCTTCTACTGTTAATTCTTAAATTGTTATGTCCTGTTGATTGTCTTTATCTAAATTTGTCTATTTTAAACTCCATTACTGTTTGTTTAACCCTTACATTCATCTACCTTTCTAACACCCTTCACTTAACTCCCTGAACTGTTAACACTTACATTTGTTCACTTTGCTGATGTTTTTATTTGATCTAAAATTCCAAAAGTCTATATTTAACTGTAAGGCTCATTTGTTTAACTCCTAATTTCATTTACCACTCTTCAGTTAATGATAACTGTTAACTCTTACGTTTGTTTACCTTACTAACTGTTTTATCTAAATTTCTAGCGGTCTATATTTAACTCTTACGTTTATCTACCTGTCTTCTGGAACTTAACTCTTGCTGCTGGACATGCTCTAAATTTCTAAAAGTCTACATTTATCTTAATTACTGTTAATTAAACCCTTACACTTGTCTACCACTCAAACAGCATTTATTTATTCCTATAATTGTCTTTATGTAACACTGAACTCACTGGTAACCATTACATTTGTTCACTTTACCAAAATTTCTAATGACCTTTATTTAACTCTATATGTTTCTTTTAGCCCATCTCTATTACTCTCTTACTTGTTGTTTACCTTACTGATGGTCTTCATCTACATTTCCAACAGTATATTTATCCGTTACTGCTGGTTTAACTTCTACACTCCTCTACCCTTACCCTTACCCTTACTTAACCAAACACTCTTACTTAAGAGTCACCTTACTGACTGTTTATCAACATTTCTAAACAGTACATTTAACGGTTATTGTGCATGTAACTCTTACACTAACTGTCTATCTCTAACATTTGACTTTTACTCCAACCACTGTTCATTTAAACTCTAGTCAAAAGACTGGTCATTTGTGTCCAGATGGACCGTAGGTGTTCATTCAACAGTCTTTTTTTCCCAAGTTTAAATTTTTTTCTTTTTTTTTTTTTTTACTTGAATCAAGTTTCTCAGCTATGAAAAAAGGAACTCATTACAATTCATAAAAGAGCTGAAACACACCCACGTCCTGTGATTCTAAACACTGGGCTCACCCACATTCCCTTTATTAAGCCATTTTGTAATTTGGAGAAGGACAAAATGAAGCAACTGTCCATTTTAAAGCTGAGGTTAAAGACCTTAAAAAAGGCCTAAAAAAGGTCAACCATAAAACTTTGTTCCATACAATTATTCATTCCCCAAAAAGGTACCCTTTTTATTTAATAACAATAACACTCTTCAACAGTTCCTTGTAATGCAAACAAGCATCACAAATGCAGATGTACCTCTCTCAAACACACATACACTTACAAACACACACCTTTTTTCCTGCAGCTCTCACCACTCCATAGCAAAGCTAAAGTTTGCCTAACCTTTGCCTACAAATTGTTTAGTACAGGGCTAATAACAAAAGGGCCGGTAATAGCTCTCTGTATTTATATTTATTTTAAAAAAATATATAAAAATAATTCACCAACTGTCTGACTGTCACTGAACAGGACAGACAGGTTTCCCAGTCAAATCAGGGCAGTAGCTGAATTACTGTATATTTATACAGGCTGCCAAATATCCTACATAGCACAAAGGTGTAGATGAATCTTACTGGGTGATTCTCTGAACAATCTGTATATGAAATTATATAACCTCACAATTTCTTGCATTTCCAGATGTATGCTGTGCCACAGTGCAGATGTGTGTTCGGCCCAGTCAGACAGCGTAGTAAATCGCATGCTATCAGCGTGAAACTGTAAAATTACATAGAAGCGCAGTATTCTAGGTACCGTTCCATGATGCAGATAAGTAAATTACAGTATTTTACTCCAGCAGCTCTTCCACTGCCTCTCCTCTTTGAGGCAGCGGCAATTACATAATCCCACCAATGAAACGTCTTTATGCCCCAGCCTTCATCAGACTCCCAATCTCACATATTTTACAGTCCCTCTATTCATTTGCCTGTGTTTACGACAGCTTCAATGCGTACATTGTTTTAGTGTGTTGGTGAGCTGCTATATTTGGAAACGGGACGTCCCAAACATGGTGTAAAAAAGCCTTGAACATTGGATGGCTATTCTCGAGTCTCACACACACACACACGACTGAGAAATTAGAGAAACTAATCTACTTACCATTAATATGTTTCAGAGACACCGCTGTCCTTTGCTGTGACTGGCTGTAAAATAGACACAAAGAAAGACATAAGTGAAATGCATACACTGGGGTTACATGACTGATTGGTGTGTGTGTGTGTGTGTGTGTGTGTGTGTGTGTGTGAGGGAGAGAGAGACTGCTACTGTGCAATTGTGAAGCAGATGGGTGTACTTTAACTTTCCAAACCAATTTAACACTTGACTTCTACAGACGGCATTAACATTTATGTGAGTCTTTTTTTCAGGGGATAATTGGGATGTCCAAAAATGAAGATTAATAAGAACAGAACATTTTATATCCTGCTCCAGATTAAATTAATTCAATAATTAACAAATGTCTACCCCCCTATTTTCCATTTATTTTATATATATATATATATATATATATATATATATATATATATATATATATATATATATATATATATATATACACATACATACATACATACATATACACACATACATATATACACATTTTTTTTTTTTTTTTTTTTTTTGAGGTTTCCAAAACTTTGGGAGTGAAGCATCTAAGGACACCCCCCACACACAAACCCAACCTTTTATTTTTTTTATTTATTTTTATTAACACACTGCTGCTACATGCTCTCACACAGAGGCAAACACAAATGACAGCACACACATACACTAAAATAGCTTAATAGACTCAAGGGCAACTTTACAGGACCAGCCTCAAACCAAACTGACTCGTTGAGCCAAAAGTGCACGACTAAAACGTGATGCACTGAAGCAAACTAATGTTTTTATCATCCAATCTCGCATATAAAAAATAAATAAAGAAAATATATAAAAATCTACGGATCATCACTCTCGCCACCTTCACCATCAAAGTGATTACAGAGCATTTTAAACCCTTACGTTTACGTCTACATTTGTCAACAACAAGTAGTAGAAGTCTGTACAAGTCACTATGATGCACACTGCTTTAGCCAAAGCAGAGCAATGCTGATCTTAATTCAGAATTAAAGGTCACGATCATGTAGGCCTAATATAGAGATAAAAATCAAGACAAAACTTGGGGGTTTAAACAAGCGTTGCCAGATATTTCACCACCATATCAGAGTAGGCCTTTCTTCAAAATATTTTACTTAATATATTACTTTAAAAATGATCAGATTTTTTTGGGCTTTATTGGAAAATGTCCAAAATCTACTGAAATTTGTTGTACTTCCTTTGTGTAATGTATAATGATTTAGCTTTTTTAGACTACTGCTACTAGACTACTGAGAGAGCAGTGCAACTGTATTCGTCTTTGTAACTGCGTATGCCTAAAGCTTACAGAAAAAAACATTTACTTCCTACCACAAAAAGGGAAGTTGCTAGAGTACTTTTACTTGCTTTAACTAATGTTACAAACAAAGAGGACAGTATTTTACAATGCATTTAAGCATGGACAGTGCGTATGGTGTCAGTAAGAGTGAATATGTACATGTGTAGCTCTCAACAGCAATGTATACAGTCCACTGCAATAACAACCATCAAACCAATGACTGCACTACAAAACCGACACACCTAATGTCCAAACAGAGCCATCCACAAGCAGTTTCTGCAACTTCCTATGCAGTCAGGTCAGCCTTGCACTCGACACCATCGAGCAAACATACACTTTAGCACACCACACTATAAAACAATAGCACAGCACAGGCTTGTCTTAGTACAACAATAAACCACCAGAATAACTTCAATTAAATTGTACCAAATGCAATATAAACTGATATTAGCATTAAAAAAACAAAAACAACAAACATTTATCAGCAAACCCAGATAAAAAGGAAAGCATCCGACTATACATACACACCTTTCAGTTCTTTTAACTTGCAGCAGTTTTCAACCACATCTCCTTGAAGGCAGCAGTGTTAGATCAAGTGCACAAGTGTGAGTACCAAGTGCATTTACCTTAGTAACGTCAGGGAGGGAGGCAGTGGGTGGGGGGGTGGGGGTTGCCTGACAGCACGTGCACCACTGAGAACGGCTCTAATGCTCTTCCCCACGTTTGCATCAGAGGCATCACACTGCTCAAGCCACATTTTACTACCAGCAACTAAAGCTAGACTTTTACTGCTAAATTCACCAGAAATGCAAATTATCCATAAAATTACAGTTTTAATTAAAAGAAAAATAAATAAAAAAGGCCCAAAGCAATGATGAATTTACAGACAAGCAAAACCTATGCAATTCCTCCCCAACCCCCACGTCACTGACCTTCAAAGGCTTCCTATGCTAGCCGTTTTACAGCCTTAAAATAACATGCAAATCTTTTTAATGTTTGAGCCACTTTTAACCAACTTCCTTAAATTTATAGGTCCCTCGGACGTTAAAAAAAACAAAAAAAACAACAAAAAAAAAGTTCACAAAGAGCAGGAGGGGGAAGCCTGAAACCTAAAACTGATAGTGACCAATCCTGTTAAGCACGTAGTACCATTTTATATATATATATATATATATATATATATATATATATATATATATATATATATATATATATATATATATATAAAACTAGAAAAATAAAAATGTTTTTGGACACATAAAAGAAAAAGAAAAAGAAAAAAAACCCCACAAGACAATGATAAAACTATGCTTACCAGAATGGTCGATCTGTATTATTTACAAGAGTGGCTTCCTCTCAAAGGGAGATTAAAACGTGATCCCTTTGAAGTCAATACGGCCCTTAGAGCTTGCTCAACCCCACGTCACACACACACACCAAAGCATTATACATTTTGAAACCAAGGCATTTTACCAGCACTGAAGCAGATCTGTATTGATGAAATGGATGCACCTACACAGAGTTGTTTTGCACCCACCCCTACTTTTTCACATCATAAAGCTTTTGCCTAAATATCAGCTTTTTTTTTTTTTGCTAGAAGGACGTGAGTCATATTTAGCCTATTAGGCTACCAGCAAACTGCTAACATGAGTAAAGAAGTGACTGTGACTTGTACAGCCTGTGTAAAAAAAATTGGTCAGCATTAATGATCAGACTGAAAGCGTAGGTGGTACCTGAGTCAAATGCAATATCACAATGTTCATATTATAGCCTACAAAACGTTTGGGACTATCCCTGTGACTGGTAATGCAATAACAATAATATGTGTAAACTGTTATGCATCTTTGCTTTTCTTGTTTTCAGTTGTTTGACATAATCTGAATCTGGCAGTTGATCTTTACATTGTGTCTAAATGTCAGGAAGAATGGAGCAATAGAAATGCTCAAAAATGACTCAGAATAAATATTTTCACATTGACTTCCATTGAAAGTTAGGCAGGTTTCCCCCCCCCCTTCTTTTGTAAAGTTGCCATTTTTGTGACAGCAGCGATATATATACACTGTAAGACTGATATCAATATAGGTTATTAAATAAAAATGTGATATTGTTTAAATAAGTAGGAAAAAACAACAACAACAAAAAAAAAACGTTTGTGACTGGCAAACAGGAACTGTGGCCCTCAGTTTATGGAAAGAGTTGGGGCCATATCAAAATGCGTTAGGGTATCTTTTTGGACTTTTGCCAAGAAGTTACAAGTTTATTTGAAGCCAGACTAATTTGAGGGGAACAGACTTGCATGGCATTTCAGTACACCACAAGTCACTGCTGATGATCATTATTGCTACTAGTTGGCCACGGTTCCCATGTCACAACAAGGGAGGATGTGTAGGCTGTACGTCCGAAAAGGACTCACTTTTTGTTTTCCTGCATGCTTGACAAAAACACCACCCCTAAAACACCCAACCATACGATTGAAAAATGCCCACAGTTCACATCAGGAAGGTGGTAAACTCATTAATTGAAAATTAATGTTTCTTACACTCTGTGCTTGAATACTATTAACTGTTTTGTATGATCATCAAGAGTGTAGCTAAATGCAAAATTCAAAACATAAAAATCTGTACAATAAAACTGACTGTAAAATAATACTGTTTATTAACCTTGCAAGTACAATATCATCCTAAAATGTTTGAACAAAAATAAGAGGAGGACCCACTAATGACTTTTTTTCTCTTTTTCAAGGCCGTCCTGATTGGGATGGGGGCTGGACAGAGGGGTACTCAGTACCTCCAAAAGAGCCACTGGTCTCAAATCAGCTACCGTGACTACTCATCTACCTGCCGCCACATGCTGTACATCTTAATCTACTGTGTGTGATAATTATTCAGACAGTACCACATTACAAGGTCAATGTATTTGCATGGGTGTACCATCTTTAACTTGTATTCAAAAAATGTTAATTGCGGTACAATATTCAAACTCAACAGCAGCTTAAAAATTAAGTTTAAAAACATAATTAAAATATTTTAATTACTTTATTGCAAATAGCACAAACCTTGTCCTGCCCCACAGATTTTGTTTGCAGTTACAAACATGAGTATAGCTACACTACTCCCTTACTAGCCTAGATTAAGAAGCTAGACCACTGCATGGTATCAGAAGAACAGGACAGGACCATACAGGCCATATTTACTAATATACTCAAGATGAGACAAGACGTGTGATCTGCAATAAAGAATCTATTTACATCTATTTATTTTTTGATGTTCCATCATTGGTTGAAAATGTCAATATGTCCCAGAACGGACTAAATGTGCACCTTCTGGCACCTATCATATAACCTAAGTGGCCTAGTTTTACAGAACTAGGCCTTTGCTACATCTTAAGACAAATAACCCCAAAACTTCACTCCTGACCTTAAGTCTCGAACCACACAGCGTGTATTTATGTGGGTCATCCTCATTATGCCCATAATGCTTTGTCTGACCTGCAGTGTAGGCTGCTGTGAGATTACTTTTTGTCTTATATTAAAATATAATCTATTAATTTTGATTACCAACACTGATATAATACCAATAATTATAATCTGTTAACTTCAAAAGGTGAGAATATAAAAACTGAACTCACTGAGTACAGAGCTCACAGCTACCAACACCACAAACAGTAAAATTACTGTAAATAATAAAAACTTATACCCCAGTACCCCAAACTTTTTTTGATTTTTAAAATTTGATTAAAATGAAGCTCTACTCAGAACGAGGGGTCCATAAGAAGTCTGGTGCAGTAGCTTTCAGGATTTGAACAAGTCAGTATTCAGTTCAAATGGACATTGTTAAGCCTGAACAAGCAGCATATAAACAAGAGTCACTGTCAGAACAGCAAGGTCTAATTTTGTACGATCATCATCTACGACCTTGAGGTAAGTAGATTGCTTATTTGCAACTTTCTCCTCTGCTTTAATAACCACCAATTGGTCAACAGGACTGGGACTACTCTAATAGAAATTAGAATTCTTGTAGACATATGTTATTGTGATCACTTAAAGTGTTGTGCAATGCTGGGACAGTGTATGTGTGTGTGTTGGCAAGTTGTTTTTTTAAGGATGTGTAACGGGCAAGTATATTTAGTTGGGCTGCACTTCCTCAAAACAATTGACAGCAACAAAATACTGCAATTAAACTTGTACTAATTTTTCTTTTCTTTTGTAGTCCTATATTCAGGTAGGATGTGCAGCAGGACATTGCACTTAGCGTGTGTGTGTGTGTGTGTGTTTACACATGCACACATCTCTAAATTCAAATTCAGCTGTTACACCACAACAATAACGTAGTAATTATGCATATTTATACGTATATGAATCTCATAGAAGCGGGATGCTTATTTTTTTATTTGTTTTGAAGAGCAAATATTGCAGGGAAGATGGAAGTGTGTCTTGATATTTCAGTTTAACCTGATTTCCCCAATAAATAAAGTTTTCTACAAAAAAAAGAATGTGCATCTAATTGGCCCACATTAGTAATAATATATTATTTTAAAAAATAAATAAAAAAAATAGACAACCCCCCAACAACATCCTACATGTGTGACTTCTCTGTGACAGTGAATGGAGTGTGAGAGGTGTCAGGCCTGCTACTTGTCGCCTGCCTATACATGTGGGTATGTGTGTGTGTTCAGAAAGTATTCTTACAGTGCGAGGCCACAGACCAACAACAGAAGAACTGCTGGAAACCTAGTCTTCTGAAGCCTGGTAAACTACATCACAGCTGGAACCACTGGCCCTGACTTACTAAAACACTGTTCCAAACACTCTCAGCCTTATTATGAATAAAAACCCTGAACTAAAGCTTCATCATGAAAGCGAGAGACAAAGAAAACCCGAGAAACCGAACTCTTATCAATCTTCTCATCATGACTAGAGTGTGTTTCGGTCAGAAGCCATGTGGAGGTAAACATGTGTGCATATTTAATCACATATAATTAACATCTTCTGTCAATTATTTATTTATTTTACTTTACAATTACAAGCCACAAAGTTAAACATCGGTATAAAATGATTATTTTTTATCATCAACTTTATTATTAATATTACAGGCCCACATTTAGGAATGAGCTACCTTTAAAGAAGAGTTTCTGTTCTTTAGAAAGGAGTATCAAGGTGTGCAACGCCCTCCATGAGCCACCTAGTCCTACACACAGGCCAAAACTGGTTCTTTGCTCAAGTCCACCACAACGGTTAGACACACACACACACCTCTGCAAGTCACAAACTTGCATTCAACTTCACAACACAAATTTTTAACAAAACTGCCCACCACCCTTCACTCCACCCCCCCCCCCCCGCTTCACAAACACACAACGAAAGCCCTTTGTTAAGAAGCCCCCTGGTCTCGTTCACTGTCACAGACGTAGATGCACAAGAAGGTGTGTGTGTGTGTATATATGCATGTATATTATAATTAAAATATACAATATGTATATATAAAAAGTGCAGACTAATGAAATTACAGATGTGCCATCTTCACAAATTGACTCTGCATCATGACTAAGAACAAAAGGCTAAATGGCATGGGCCTAGGCCAACAACTGTCATTATAAACGTGGCTGAATGGAGCTGAGCTACCCAGCAAAAAAAAAAAAAAGAGCCACAGCAGGCCCCTTTTTCCCCCCTTTCCACCCCCCTCTTTTTTTAGGTCTTCTGGTTCTGCAAATGCTGTGATGGACACACAAGCAACTTCTTCAAATTATTCAAAAAAGAAAAAAAGGAAAAAGGGGGGAGCAGGAACTAAAGACGGCTACAAAGTTTCCACTTCAAGGCGAGCTGCACCTCCTTTCATCAAGGTTAGTGTCCAAACTGCAGTAAAATTACAGCAAACGTCACGTCAATGTACTAACGTTACTGTATCCAGCTACATTAGGCACAGCTCCAACACTTCACCATCTCTGATGGAGGTTTCCTGGGTTAACTGCTCAGCTACAAAGTTTCCACTTCCAGACGAGCTGGACCTCCTCTTATGAAGGTTGGTCTCCAACTTGCAGTAAAATTACAGCCAACGTCACGTCAAGGCTACATCAGACACGGCTACAGCACTTCACCAGCTCACCATCACAGAGGTTTACTGGGTTAACTGGCCTGCACGGCACCAGATGCTGACTCACCAAATACACAGCCCTCTTTTTCTGCTGCTTTTGGGAAAATAACTTCCTCCCTCAGTCGACTGCGCGGCTCTACGTGAAATTAATAATAAAAAAAAAAATAATAAAAAAAAAAAAAGGCGCAAAAACTCAGTTTGTGAACCTGCCAGGCTGGACGCGTCGTTTTCGACACCAACGTCGTAGAGACGTGTGTTCACCACTACTAATATGTAGCAATATAGGAAAATTATAAAGGCTTATAAAGCTTACCAGCTCCGACGGCTGAGCTCGACTTGTCATCTGAGGCTCCAGGAGTCGATGCATCTCTCTCACTTACACACACACACACACACACACACACACACAGGCTGAAGGACTGACTCTGCACCAGCACCGTATCCGTCTCCCGCTCAAACTCGAGGTCGAAAAAAACGGTGAAAACGGCCAAATCCACGGACCGGCGCCCCGAGGCTGGACGCAGACACTCTGAGCTATTTTACCAAATTTTTGAGAATTTTTCGCGGGTCGTTTTGCAATTTTCAGAAATTTTTTTCGACGTTTTCAAAAAATGCTCTTTCCCCCCATGCAGGCTACGCAGCTGAAAAACAGACAGCCTTTCCCTCCCACGACTTCTCTCAGTTCGAGCGGCTCACTTCTCCTTCTTCTGCCGAGTCGGTCTGCTGTTATCTGCTGTCCGTGTGAGAACCTGTCCCCCCGCCGCCGCCGCCGCTGCTGCTGCTGCTGCTGCTGCTCCCCTCGTCCAGTTTTTAAAATATACTAGTCCTCCGCCCTCAGTGCAGCGCAGTCCAGCTGAGCTCCTCTCCTCTCCTCTCCTCTCCTCTCGGCTCGGCGGTGTTGATGTTACCGCTGCTCAGTCGAAAATGGCGCCGAAAAGTGACTCTCTTCATTCAAATTCGTAGGAGCCGCCCCCAGCCCGCCTGTGCATGCCGGGAACATGGACTTGCTGAGTGGTTTGAAGGTGGAAGGATGAACACTTTTTATGCTTTGCGCACCGTGAGCCCCTCATTTTCTCATTTACTGAGTTTAGGTACTTCATACAGCCGCTTGCTGGGGGTGTCTATAGGACACAGGTTATACTAAGCGAGGAGGCAGAGCACTCAGTGAGGGGAGCAGCAACATCGAGGTTCATGAGTGTCACTCCAAAAAAACCTACACACACACTCATATATAAATATAAATATAAATAATGTGTGTGTATAATTAAAAAATATATAGTAAATAGTAAGTAAATAAAACGTTTATATTCAATATGCATAAAATGTGCAGACCAATCAAATTACAGATATGCCATCATGACAAATTGACTCTGCATCATGACTAAGAACAAAAAAGTCAAAATGACGTGGACCTAGGCCAACAACTGTCATTATAAACTGTATTATAAATTTTTGCCCTTTTGACATGATCTGAATCTGGCAGTTCTTCTTTGACCGCGTCCAAATTTCAAGATGAATGGACCAACATAAATGCTCCAAAATTACACGCAATAAATTATCTGTGCTTTGACTTCCTGTGAGAGTTAAGCCAACGGAGTACGATTCTAGATCAAATGCAAGCAGGATACATTACAAACATAGAAACCTGTCTACTAATTCACTGCTTTACAAACTGTACTTTAAACCTGACATACAAATCGACTGGATCCTGTAGAGATAGTACTTGACAGTAGCGCCAAACCAGGTGGTGCTGGAGTGGTATTTATGCAAAACTTTGAATATTCAACTTGGCTGACATTAAAATCAATAGGCCTGTGTATTTAGAGGGGATTTAATTTACATTTAGGTCTAGGGCAATTTATGCTTTCAAGGGATCTCCTCCTCCTCTGAGAAAATGACGGGCCAAATGAACTATTGTTTTACACTGAACTCGGCAGTGGTTTGATCATTTGATCAAGTTCCACCCGGATTCATGTCTCTGTGTTTTCCAGGCATTTGAAATAAGATCCGACATCTCTACGACCATGTGACCACGTCAAGCAAACAAAGACGTCCCTCTGATAAACTATAGGGGGCGATGAGGGCTTTAGTTATACTTTAGTCAGGCTGAACGTCAAATATCAGCAGCACAAATGAGGATACCACTAGCTTTTTTATACCAAAAGCCACGTGGCATGGCAGAACGCAAGTGACAGATATTGCAGGAGTATTTTGTGCACCCTCTAGTGGCTCACGATAAACTAGAAACATGGCAACTACTCATTGTTGGCACTACACTCGATGTGGAAAACTTGCAGTTTGTGGCTGTGGTAGTACAAAAGTATTGTGGTTCTATAACACTTTTATGATGTCAGGTTAATAATATCAAGACTAATAATATGACTAAATTATCAACACTACTTACAACTGAGGTAGCACTTCCACATTATCTTGTTAACAAGGACACACAGTGTCATTGACACAAAGCACCAAAAGCTATTTGCATGCAAACAGCGCCCTCTGATGGAGAAACTTCAGTCTGCTAAACGTGAGTGAGTGTGAGTGAGTTATGAGCCAGATCCATGAGGTGCTTCACATTTAAAAGACAGGACTAATGATGCTTTCTACCAATGAAATATGCAGTGTTTTACAGCATGCACAGAAAAGGTGGAATTTTGGTAGTTTATGATGAAAATGATGCACAATTGTCAATATTGTCATGTTTTATAGATGACTTCTCTGTGCACTCTAGAGAATGTATGCAATTTGTTCAGTTCCACCAGCAGCTTAGCTGATTCATTTTAATGAAAGGCTGGTTAGATCTGTCTGACAGATCTTAGTTTAAATAGTGGAAAGTTAAATAAATATAATATTTGGTCCATCACTATATGCCTGCATAATGATTGTGTAATTGTTATTATTAATATTTAAATGTAAATTGTCTCAAAAGAAAAACTCAGAATCTAAAGTATCAATCCATCCCTAATGACCAGTGCAAAACTGACTGGACAGAAGTGAAGAAGTATAAAATGTTAATTGTGGCCTAACTGTGCTCAGCCAGTGCTTTTGAATGGTCACACATATCATTGCTGTCCAGCAAAAATCTTGTCTCTAAAATGCCAACTTATCAGGAAAAGAGAAAAAACCTTTCAGTGGAGGTCAATGTACACTTATTTATTCCAAGTTGTTTTAGAGCATTTCTATTCATGTATGTAAAGAATATAAAGAACAACTGTCAAATTCAAATTATGTCTCAAAGAGAAAAACAGAGATGCAAGGTTTTTGCATGACAGGGACGAAATACTCAATGACTCACAGGTACTGCTATAAGCATGACAGTGTGTTAAACAGATGCAACACTTTATGACTAGTGACTAACTTTGTTATAATTAGCTTATGACAGGCCAGAGGTGGCTGTAGACTTCTGAAGGCAAAAGGACAGACTGCTAATAATTGCTTCTTTTTTACTTGATAACTTGATTTGGTCCACTTGTTTTTCGTGCCCAACTGTGTGTCATACTGTATACGCAATGTAACTATATATATGTGTGTGTATATATATATATATATATATATATATATATATATATATATATATATATATATAGGAAATGAATGCCATACAGGTATACAGCATAACTTTTTTGTAATGGAACCAAATATCACCAAACATACATATTTAAGTGTTTAAAGATGTAAAAATTATATTTTTAAAATTTTCTATTGAATGTATACATGTGCTGTTCACATTCACGCTCCATATTAAGGTATAAATCTGCAGAGGACATACTGAATAGCTTTTGGTGTGGTAAACTGAGGTCACGCTGGAAGTGCACCTTTTACAGCCTTGGCCTCTTACCTATCACCTCCAATCTGAGGCTGGTAGGCATGCATGTACATGAAGTCCTTGACTGATCTTTGCAGTCAGTTAGCGGCCACTCTTTGAATGCAGTCAGTCAGCTGATGGGACTAAGATACCTCCGTGTTTCTTGCGCATGGGTTAGCGAGGGGGGTTAGGCCTTTTTTTTTTGGCGAATGATAGTGATTACCAAAACGATGCTCGTGACGTAATAAGTGCTGGGACAGCTGGGATCTGAGAATGAGCCCCAACAACAAGCAGCTTGTTCACGCAAAAGTTAGTAACAGGTTCCTTAAATTAAATAATGCTACAAAGCTGTGTCCTGTGACATGTGTCAAATGACCATCTAGCCATCTCCATTATTGTATTTTTATCCACCAAGCTTATTTTATATAGTGAGAATAAAATGTTTGTGCTACAAAGGGTTCTTTGATCAATGCCATTTTTGTTTTAGAAAGAGTGATAAGGAACTATTTACATCACTTCTTTAACCCCCTAAAAGAGATTACTTTTTCAGTTATTCACTGGTCCTAATAAAGAAACTATTTAGTATTTGCTAGCCAAGTTACACATATTTTGTGGAGTTCCACAGGGTTCTATTTTAGGGCCAATATAACTTGTATCAGATGCGACAGTAATCTAGTCATGAGAGGAAAGAACTGGAGTTTGGGCCTACATAAAGGGTTTAAGGAGTTAATCCTTTAAAAGGTTCTTTACAAACATGGTTTTTATGGAACAAAAGATGGTACTTCTATGGCAACACTCAAAAAGCCCTTTGTAGCACCTTTATTTTTAAAAGTGGACAAGGGTCCACATTTCTACTTCTATATCCGATAATTACACTACAAGTACCACATGAGTTTCATAATAGTTAACAAACAATTTATAGTAGATACTAAATAATTATCAAGAACTCAATAATACTGCTGTAGTTCAAGGATATAATAAGTGTCATACCATCATTTACAGTATGATTACATACTCAAGCCATTAGTGAACTGGTGACCTTAATCAAATTAGGTACTTACACGCAAGCCTACTAACTCTACCAACAATTTACAAATTTACAATCAAAATGAATTGAATGAATGGATGATATAATATACATGTAGCAAATATTCATAGATGCCATCGAATGTCTCTTGCTTTTATCAGTGAATGGATAAAGCCTGTGTACTTTTTCCATGCTCATCTTCAAATGTTTTTGTAAGCATCTTGTCTCAATCTGATACTATTTCTCCTCAGAACTGATCAATCCTGGCCGCTGGCATCCCAAAACACAAGACTAAAACCCCACATGATTTTTTGCTCAGTCATGTTCATTTCTCAAATGTTCCACTCTAACCAAATGGATACTGGAGATGTATTTGAGGCTGTCATTTCGGAGGGATATAATTTGCATTCGGTCAACTCGGGGAAAGCGATTACACCCACATTTGAAAGCCTCTCCTCTACAAAAGAGAAAGTTGAGTCCATATTAGGTGATAATGCTGTGTACATCAGAGCAAAAGGGCCAACTAGGATTAGGCCTAGCTATAGCCTACCTGTTCTACTTTGGTTCATCTAACCAGGGCCTAGATTCCCGAAAGCATGTTGATGTTAAGATCATATTAACTGGTAGAAAGATTTCAGATTTAAGTGTAATGCTCGCTTTAGCGTGTAAAAATTGTCTTACCTAGGCCTGTTCATTTTGTATTTCATCCTTTCGGTTTACATAATTTAGTTACTTACTTTAATTAAAAATAGAACCAGTTAATAGTAGCTGCTTAATGCTACATGAATTAAAGTTGAACTGACAAACCAGTGTTGTGCAGTGAATATAAAGGCTTGTAAAGGTCAGTGTTTTATGGTGCACTGTTAAGGGATGCCTTCGTACATGACTGATCTGTTTCCATAATTCTAACACTGGCAACTAACTATTCAGAGGCCGTACCCATGTTCCTTGTCAGTTTTATTATAGTTACATAATAGTTATACACTGTTAAATGTTTCTAATATGAACAATAATAAATAATCAAAGTATTATACATTTAAAATATGTTTTATAATAGTTCCCTTTTAGCTTAAGCATATTTACGGAGTCCCACAGGATTCTATTTTAGGGCCAATGTAACTTATGACAATTATGAAAGTAATCTAGTCATAAGAGTGAAGAACTGAAGTTTGGGCCTAGGTATAGGGTTTAAGGAATTATTCCTTTAAAAGGATTTTCATGCACATCTCCTTCACAAATATGATTCCTTGTGGAACCAAAAAAAAGGTTCTTTACATTATATCAACATGTCTGGATGAATGGACAAAAAAAGCTCCAAAAGGACTTAGAATATGTTTACATTGACTTCCATTGAAATGTACATTTTTCTCCCTCTCCTAAAAAGCTGCCATTGTGAAGGTTTTCGCAGACAGTGACAATGTGCAATAAACGTACAAGCACTTATACTGGGTAAGCGCAAAGTTAGTCACATATCAAATCCCTCAAATTAAATCACAGAACAAAGTAATGTCCTGTGCCGCTCCCAATCAGCATCCAGCGACTCTATTACTGTCCTGTAACTTATTTTCATAGCTAGAACGTTTTGTAGTGAGGCCCAACAACAAGAGACTTCATTCACTGCTAGGAAAGCTTCTGTTGCATATTTATGACATATGCAGTCAACTTTTTTCCCCCTACACTTGTATGCCATGCTTGCAGCGAAGAAGTGCTCAAGACCAGGAAAAAAGGCAGCCACGTCTGCTGCACGTCAAGTGAACTTTCTTGCACCCCATCACTTGTCAGACACTGTTTTGTTGTGTGAGAATAAGGGTAGTTGTAAGGGGCAAGCAAGTTGTGTGTGTGTGTGTGTGTGTGTGTATGTGTATGTAAGAGAGACAGACAGAGAGAAAAGAGGAGCGAGAGAGAGAAACGAAGAGAAAAGGTTTTGTTCTCATTGAGGGGTCTCAGGCTCCCCTCCCCCAGCTAAAGTTGTCTGTAGCAGCTGCACCCCTGTGATCTCCCCTAAACAGTGTGGGAGGGGGCAACAGTGAGGGGCGACATCAACCCCCCCAACCCCCCCCACCCCACCCCTTTTATAGAGGCCAGAGCTGCACACTTAAGCGACAACATCCATCAAAAGCCAATAGACGCCTGCAGGTCAAGCCTGAGAACACAACAGCGACCTTTGACCCCTGTTAAGTGAGCTGGCCTAACAAGACATGACCGCTGACTCACGCTGGTTTATTTGGTTTATTTCACCAATTAGTCCTGCAGGGGGAGGAGGAGGAGGAGGAGGGGGGGGGGGGATTACAAATGTGACAACCTTCTGATTACATGGCCTCAACTAGAAAAAAAGTTATCTGACAGCTTTAAAAAATATGTTCAGGTCTTTAGTTAAACTCCGCCGTGCCACAAAACCCCTCAAACTACAAGAGCTGCATAAACTCTTACAGACCGGCGAAGCAAATTAGAGTCTCGCGGGCCGACAGTACAGATCATAAATGTACAATGCCGAATGATACTGTTCTGTAGTGTTACACTGTATTACAGTGCTGAATTCGGCTGAATTAAAGGGGACTTAACATCTCTTATTTTATTAACTGACCTTAAGCAATGCAAACCCACAGCTGATACACTGCCATAACCATCCAATACATACTTCAGAAATGAACCAAAATGACTTGAAATTAAAGCTTATTACATTAGCATCCTTTAAATGTTAAGAATGATTTCTCCCTGTAAAGCTGCCACGTTGGAGGTATGTGGAGATTGCATGTAAGCCCACACTTTACTACTTCACTCTCATAACTTAATTACTGTCATAATTGAACATTTTTAGTAGGTCTCCTCAAAATATGCAAGAAGTGAAATGCAAGAACAAATGATTCTTAGTAGCTTCTGCATTTGGATTAATAACTGAATCATGGACGTAGTGTTCAGAAGGTTAACTGCCTTATCTTAGGCCAAATAGCATCTTTTATGTTTGCTGTATTTTTAAGTAGTAGTAAGTTTGATTATCATGGCCTCTGTATCTTACACAGTGCACAGTTTCCCTTAAAAATTAAATCATCAATGTGGCCTGTGCAAATAATTATGGGCATCTTCCAGAGGACTCAGGATTTGGCAGAAATTACAGCTTGTAAACTCTTTTGTAGCAACTAAAAGCCTTTCAGTTCTTGTAGTTGGATTTTTTCTCACTCATCTTTGCAGAAGGCCTCTAGTGCACAGATATACTTGGGTAATCTTGCTGCACAGCTTGTTTATTCACAAATTATCTATGATGTTTAGGGCAGGAGACTTAGGCTATTCCAAAAACCTCTTTAGGTAGTAATGGATAGTTTTGAGGTCCTGTTGTAGAAGCCATCCTCACATCAGCTTCAGTCTATTAACAGATGGTTTAATATTTGCTTCCAGGAATTTTTGGTACTTTGTGGAATCCATTATTTCCTTCACCTGTGCAATATTGCCAGCTCCACTGGCATTAACAGAACCCCAAAGCATGATCATTCCACCCCATGCTTCACAGTTGGCAAGGTGTTCTTTTCATGAAATGCAGTTTCTCTTTTTTCCACATATATCTTTACTCCAGAACTACTCTGGCTTCTCTAGATTTTCTGTAGCATACCTAAAATGTTAAGTTTAGTAATGAGATCACAGTTAAGGTTTTCTTCCTATGATCATTCCATGACCACCATGTTTGTGCAAGGAATGCTGCACATTGGAACGGTGCACTACCCTTTTAGCTTTAATGCAGGTTCTTGGAAATCATATGCAGGTCTTGATTTGCCTTTCTTACCAGCATATGAGCAGTTTTCTTTGAAAGTTGTCTTGGTCTTCCAGATCTCATCTGGATCCCCATAGTTTCCCTGACCTGCCATGTCTTAACAGCATGCCACACCATAGAAGTTGCAAGCAGCTTGCAATCTTCTTATAGCCTTCCTGTGCTTTGTGGGCATTGATAACTTTCCCTTTTTAGATCTAGACAGTTGCTTAGGATTAGTATAGGTTTTAAGAGTCAGATCATTTATAAAGCTTTGAAATTTGATTCAGTCAACAGTTCTTAATTACAATTGGTGACATGCTTTAGACCTAGATGCTTTAAACAAACTAAGCTTTGTAATATTTAGGGTGTTTTTTCTACTTTAATACTCAATATTAAGTATTTATTTAAAATGTGTGTATGTGTGCACAGGACCATCTTCCTGAATCCAGATTAAAGATTAATCATAGTCTAAAGTTGCCTCTCAGTGATGAATCCCAGTGATGAACACTTTCGCCTAAAGCAGCAGCCAAAATGATATACTGTGCTATTTGTGTTGTGTGGTAATGAACGCACTACTAATGGTGGTATTAATTAATGTAGTTATCTGTAGTTTTTGGATGCACCACTAGACTAGGCCTAATCCAACAGCATTAAATCAACACATAAAGAGTTCACTTTACTTTTACTGTGAAGCAGATGTGTGTTTACTTTATTAGAATTAAAAAAACACCATTGGGAGTGTTAAGATAAGATAAGATAAGATAGTCCTTTATTAGTCCCGCAGTGGGGAAATTCCCAATAATTTACATTTATTAGTGTTAATAAGACAATAAACAGTGTTAAAAAGAACAGTTGGTAACTCCCCCTTTTGGAAACTCTCAAGTGTCACTAACAAAATACTCTTTTCAGGGTCAATTCAACTCTGTTGAAGCAAATAACAAGTGACACTGCACTTTTTTTTTACAGGCTGCGTCTGTAAGTAACATTTAGTACAGACCTAAAACCAGTGATTAAACTGTAAAAAAAAATCAAGGGGGTGGTGTAGATGTACGGAAAGTACTACATACACTTTTGAACGTAGAAAAAAATTATGTGTCATGTATAGCACTGTTAGGTTTGTTTATATTACACAGAGTACATTGAAATCAGTAATTCAGTGGCATCAAGTGGTTGCATATAAAGATAATATGTAACATCAACAGCAATTTGTAAGTTAAAGCTTCTTTCTTTCACCACAAATTGCATACATTTATTTTTTTACGCTTCTTATTCATGTAAAGTCAATGTACTTTTTTTGAAGAGTGAAACTCCTGCAAGAATGTAATTCTACAGGCATTAGAACTTTAGTCGAATTAAAATATTTTTCCATAAGCACCTCCTTGGACCCTGCACATAACAAGTACATCTAGGCATGCATCGTTATTACAAATCTGGGCCAATGTCTTCATATTTTTCACTCAGATATCATAATACATGTCTGACTAGCACTACAGATAAATGTCACATTTATTTTTGGAGAGTTTTTGTAGCATCACCTAAACATTCTGACACTTTGAGTTTACATGCATTTAAATGTGGCAAGGGGTTGAAAATAAATAAAATGTGCAACTGTGTAGATGTGCTGCATTTTATGCATTTACAATCCCAGGTCACTATTTAATCGTGTGTGCATATTTTCCTTCTGTGCATATTACAACAAATACATCAGAAAATATAGGATGAGATTGGAAAATCAGTCAAATCTCAACATCTCTCCAAGGCTGAGATTATTTTAAACAATCATTCTCTATCAACACAGATATTATGAATAATTACACAGTGGTTCTATGAGAGGTATATTGTAATCTAAATAGAGTGAGGAAATAGCAGTTTTGCACAGTCTGATCTTATTTTTTACCAGGGGGTTGGTATATCCTTGCATCCCCCTCATCAAGCCCTGGCCTAGTCACAAAAAAGATCACATGCATTTAACATAAAATTTCCATGTATTTAAATGTGGCAATACACTGCACAATTTCATCATGCAATTTCAGAAAAGTACAATAAATCGTCATTAAATATCAGTTTGAACTATCAGTCGAATCTCAGCATCTGTCTGAGGTTGACATTTTCTTTAGCTATTATTATTTGCAGATACCAATATCATGCTACTATCAGCATGC